>NW_024581445.1:0-55774 GCF_017639235.1 Corvus kubaryi
CACACAGCCCCCCTCAGTCCCACACAGCCCCACAGAGCCCCCCTCAGTCCCACACTGCCCCACACTGTCCCACACTGCCCCACACAGCCCCACACAGGCCCCCACAGCCCCACACAGCCCCACACAGGCCCCCACAGCCCCTCACTGTCCCACACAGCCCCACGCAGCCCCATCGGGTGCCAAACTGCTGCCAGGTGGGATCGGCTCTGCGGCTCCCCCAGTTTCCTCTGGCACAGGGAACTGAGGACAGCCAGAGCAGGAGCCCCACTGGAGGGAACAGGAAGCCCTTCCTCAAACCCGGCCATAAGTGGAAGCCTGGAGCAGGCAGGATGTCATTCGCCCCCTCAGCACAGAAACACAAAATCTTGGTGTTTCTGGCTACAGTCCCCAGTCTGTCTCCCAGGTGGCCAAACAGCACCTGCAGCATCTGCTGAGGCCCTGAGCCAGGAACACAAAGAGCACCCAGGGGGGCTCTGCTGTTGGACAGAAGCTCTGCCCAACAGATTGGTCAGAATTGGCTTGTCCCCCCGTCTCAGTGGCACTGACTTCCTTGCACTAAGGAAGCAAATGGAAATGGATCCCGGACCCAGAGATGCACAGATTAAACTGATTTTTGTGTGTTTCAGGCCCAGTGACACCCAGTGACATTGCTGTAAAGATACAGCAGCTTTCAGACCCTCCCTTGCAGCATGAGGCCAAGAGGACACCCAAACATCACCCAGGATGTTGCCCTTGCAGGAACATGAGCCCTGCCCCTGGCCATCCATACCATGCTGGCTCTTCCCGGTCCTTTGCCTCCTCCACAACCTTATCCAATGAACTAAAGAGTCCCTCTAGATTCCCTTCATTTTTCACTTCCTGGATCTCCTCCTGCAAAGGAAGGACACGACAGGGATTCAGCAAGACCCGAAGTGAACAAACACAGGCACCACTCTGCTTGTGAGCCCCCGCTGGTCATGAAATCAGGGAATTGTTTGGGTTGGAAGAGACCTTAAAACCCATCTCTTTCCACCTTCCACTAACCCAAGTTGCTCCAAGCCCCGTCCAACCTGGCCTTAAACACTTCCAGGGATGGGCAGCCACAGCTTCTCTGGGCACCCTGTGCCAGCACCTCACCACCCTGACAGGGAAGAATTTCTTCCCAATATCCCACCTATCCCTGCCCTCTGGCAGTGGGAAGCCATTCCCCCTTGCCCTGTCACTCCAGGTCTTTGTCCAAAGTCCTTCCAGCTTTGTCCTGGATGAAGGGCCTACGCCCTGAGAATCACCATCCCTGAGGGCATTTAACAGATGCGTGCATGTGGCACTTAGGGACATGGTTTAGTAGTGGCCTTGGCAGTGCGGGGGAAATGCCTGGACTCGACAGTCCTAGCAGTGTTTTCGAACCTGAATGATTCTACAGCTCTTTCTGGGGAAGACAGAGCGCTCTGGAGAGCAGCCGCAGCTTTCTGCTTTTGCCATTTAGGAAATGTATTTGCTGCCCTTAAAATCAACCTGTTCAGCACTTTTTCACAGGGTTTTGTATCTCCTTTAGCCTCTCTAAGCAGCCCCCCAGGCACCCGGGTGGCTCCCCTGTTCACCTTTATGGACGCCTGTAGCTGGGAGATGAATTGATCGTAAATGCTCCGGGTCAGCTGGGGCTGCAGCTTGTAGAAGCAGCGGTAGCAGTTGACAAACCTCTGGTAGCTGCAAGACCGAGGGGGGCAGGATCAGGACTAGGGTCACGGTGGAGTCGGAGGCAGGGTTAGAGATGGGCCCGGGGTCAGGGCCAGGCTCAGAGCCGGGCGGGCCCATGGTCACGGCAGGGCTGGGACCGGGATCAGGGATCCCTCCCCGCTCCGCCCCGCCCGACCCCGCTGCCGCCTCACCTCCCGGCGGCCACCAGCTTCTCCAGGAAGGTGTCCACCACGGTGGTGAACACCTGGGCGCGACCCGGGGCCGCCGACAGGGCCGGGCCTCCACCGCCATCGGCACCGCTGTCCCCCGCCACCGCCGCGCCGCCATCGCCGCCCGCCGCCGCCATGGCCCGGCCCGCGCGCGGCCGCCGCTGCCCATTGGCTGCCTCCACGGCGGCCGCCGCTGCCCATTGGCTGCCGCCACGGCGGCCGCCGCTGCCCATTGGCTGTCGCCACGGCGGCCGCCGCTGCCCATTGGCTGCCGCTGCCCATTGGCTGCCGCCACGGCGGCCGCCGCTGCCATTGGCCGGGGCGCCGGGCCCCGCCCCCGCCGGCCGCAAGCGCGGGAAGAGAGCGCAGCGCGGAGAGCGCGGGGCCGCCCCCGGGGCCGCCCCCAAACCGCGACAAAACCGCAACAAAACCGTGACAAAACCGCCACAAACCCCACCGCCCCAAGAAGCTGCCGGCCCTGAAGCGGAGCAGCGTGAGAAACCGTCCTTCCCTCCCGTCCCCGTGGAAATGCCCGCCCTGCCCCCCAGCGACTGAGGCTCTCGACCGTTTAGTGAAACGATCAAGCCTGAAGAATTCAACGAGGAAAGCAGCAGCAAAGTTCAGCTCGAATAGAGGAGAAAAAAAGCGACATTTCCCATGTAACAGCCAACCAGGACCTCGGGGCGGGGCTGGGTCACAGCTGACTGCAGGCGCTCCACGTGCTCCAGCCCGTTCTCCCTGGCTCGTTCAGCCACCGAGCAGCCGCCTGTCCCTGCGCTCTCAGGCAGGCCACGTCCCTCTCCTAGTCCCTAGTCCAAAGGCAAAGGCTGAAACCTTTCTGTGACACGACACAAAGCAGCCGCCTCCCCTGGCATGGAGAGTCATGTGCTTTTAAACGCAGGCACCAAGCCGAAGGTCTCTGAAGTTTATTAGTTGTCAAGAACGTTGCTGGTTACCATTAAGTTTGACAGTGTCTCCCCACACCGGTGCTGCCGCCCCTCCACGCCGCACACTGGGATTGGCCCTGCTGCACTCGGCAGAGGTCGATTGTTACTGTTCCTGTTAATATTAGCGTTACTGCTGCCCTGCGATTTGGGGTGCTGTTGTTCTGCCTTTCAGAGCAGAATCTGTTATTAGAGCAAGAGCCGACTGGTGTCAACTTATAAACCACAAACAGGTGACCAGAGCAGGTGCAGAAGGTGCTGCTCCAACAGCTCCACCAGTGGCTCCAGCACCCAGTGCCTTTCTGAGCACTGCAGGAAACAAGAATGGGATGAAGAGAGCTTTGATGGGTCACCCGCAGCCCATCACAGCACCACACCTTAGAATCACGCTCTGCGCTTAGCAGAGAACCCACCTCAGCAGCAGCTTCAGCACTCTCCATCTCCAGCAGATATGGTGGCATGTCCAGTCCCTGCTGGGCAGGGCCAACACTGGGATGAAGGGCAGAGCCACACATGGTGAGTCCCCACAGGAGGAGACAGCCAAGTGGAAGCCAGTAACAGCCACAGGTCGGCAGGATCAACACCTCGACCAAAATTCCTGGTTATGGCAGCAGGGGAATGGAGGTGGTGCACTCTGTTGTTTGGAGGTGCATCCCAAACCCCCCTGGACATGGCTAACTGGGCTGAGCACCACATGTGGGCTGGCAGTATGAAAGGGAAATCTCAACCACCAAGAGCAGCAGAGTACAGTCAAACAATCCCTTCCCTCCCCCTCCCCAAAAAGCAGCCTCTGGTTTCATCCTCCTGAAGTTTTCACCTGGTAAAATACACAGACCATAGCTCAGGATTCTGATCCAGCAATTGTGCAAAACATTATCCTTGCCCTTCCCAAACAGGATGAGCAGAATTTAAACTCATTAAGTATTAGTGAACCATCACTTCTTATTCAATATGAACATGCCAGTCAGGTTTGAACCAGATCAAAAGCCAGCACAAGGTTTTTCCTTCCCCACCTCGCATCTAATTGTAGCTCAAACCCCATTCAGTTCTCATGCAGCTGCCGGCAGCACCACAATAGGACACTTCCAAACTGCATTTCTGGGCTTAAACTAACTAAGGTGGGAAGTGGCCGCAGCCACTCTGAACATGCAGGATTGACACACTGAACAAGGCCACAGGACAACCATTCAGTTCCCCAGAAATCAGAATAAGCTTCCCTAAAATAATTAAATTACAACAGATTAAAAACACAGGTTAGGTGTCAAAACCGCCATCAGCTAATTCCAAACAGCCAGCTCAGCCCCTGACTCGCTATCAGCCAGCTTGCTGTTTGGAGGATGAGAGACAGGGCACGTTCTCCAAGAATATACAAAACAAGTATGTAGATCTATTCAAAACGCAGGAAATCAGGTCTGAAGTGGTTCCAGGTTACTCTCATCTCACATCTTCTAGAAATAAATGCAGGTAATTGGAGAAATTCACTTGTCTATTTTCTGCTTCCAGCTTCCCACAGCACAACTGCCACTTAGAGACATCCCACCAGAGGGTCCTGCTGCAGGCTGTGAGACTCCTCTCCTTGGAAGTTTGGCAAAGATGAAAATAATTTAAAGAGAATAAACTGGCTTTTTGCTTAAGCCAGTAAGTCTTTAATTAAAAATAAAAGGAATTAATAACTTGCCAGGATGCATTCACACACCTGGAATGGACTGTCCCAGGCAAACGGCACTGCCAAAGGTCACGGTTTAAGCAAAACCAGCAGCAGAGCATCGCATGACGCTCAAATCAAAAGAGGTGAAGCGCAGTTGCTTTTGCATCTGCCTTGTGCTGTGAAACCAGCCAGAGACAAAGGCACAGCAGCTGCGCCGCCTCCCAGGCTCTCCCCTGTGACAGTCCAAACTCAAGAGGGTTCACAGGAAGGTTCTCCTCCACCAGCTGCCTCTACCAGTGCCTTGAGTCCACCAGCTCTGGGCGCAGGCTCAGCTTCTTCAGCGTTTCATACCCCACCACGATGACGATGGTGGAAGGAGTGGCCGAAATGATGCGGGCAGAGAGGCCTTTAGTCAGCCCCCAGGGACCTTCCTCTGCAATGAGCTGTTTGAAGGTGAGAATGATGGAGCTCTTGCCTTCCACCTGCAATGCCAGAACAAACATTGACAGAGCTGCCAGACTCCATACTGAGCTGCTCTGAGGCTCTGCTGCAACTGAAGACTCTGGAGATGACAGATCAGCCTGTCCAACAGCCTTGATCTGGTCTCCAGAATTCCCTGAGGAGGGCAGCAAAAAAAGCACAGAGTCCTAAGGAGGCAGCAGGAAGCACCTCTCCCTTTCTGAAGAGAAAGCCTGTCTGAGCAGGCCAGGCCAGCACTGCCAGCCTTGCTCCCTGGGCTGCTCTTGTTAATGCTGAGGGTTAATTAAGCGGCTAATAGCCAGGATGAAAGGGCCAGGGAGAGCAGAGAAGCAGCTCACCTGAAACCAGCGAGATCAGGGAGCTGAGGCTGAACCCCACCCCGGACTGTGCCAAGCAGGCTGAGCTCTTACCTGGACCCGAGCCCTCACCACATCCATGGGGTTGGTGAGTGTGGAAGCTGTTGCAGCCGCAAGCGGCCCCGATATCGCTTGCAGAAGGAGATGGGGACAGTCTTTAGGAGTCAAACTCGAAAGCTGTTCTGGGAACAGGAGAGAGAGGAAAGTTTCAGACTTTCAGTGGCCGCTTACCATTTCCTTAACTCCACCCCCTAATTCCAACCGATTTGCAGTGGGCAGAATCCCTGATTCTGCCTGCCACCTCCTCCCACAGAATCTCGAGGCGGTGCTTCCTACACCAACCAGAAAGCTGGCACAGCACAGGGAGCAGGACTCATCACACCAGTGGCTTCAGGACACTCCCCATGCTTCCTTCCACAGCCTCCCATCAGCTGCCACACCTGTGGGGCAAACTGGACAGAATGAGCTTCTATGTCTCCAAAATAGGGTATAAAAACACCCACCCTCTTTGGAAGGTGGGGGAAGCCTTAAGACAAGGCCCTATTGGAAGGTGTCTGCAGAGATTTGCACAGGAAGCTGTCACTACTGGGCACACTGTCCAGGAGGTACCCTGGTATCCCACTCTGGATCCCTAAGGAGAAAAGCACCATGTAGTGCTCATCCCACATTTCCTCACTCTGCTCCTGCTGCTTGGCCAATTGGATTTGAATCTCCCACACTTCTGATGGTTAAAGTTGGACAGAAGACTGTTCAAAAGCCCCATTTTTTTCGGATGATGAGGAAGCCTGCCTGGCAGGAGGGAAGGAAGCAGCTCTGTCCATTGATTGGAATCAGGGCCAGCAGTGTCCTTTGAACCCGAGGAGGGTTCAGTGACCCCCGCTGCTGCTCCAGGGACAGAGGACTGGGAAATGCAGCCAAAGCAGAGATTCACTGACAGCTGGGGCTTATGTTTCCCATAATCTAGATTTCCACTGAGAAGACAGGGAAAGAGCAAACACCTGGAAGTGGAGAGCTCTGGTCTCTCCATATCAACTGCCTTGTTCTTACATGCCCTCCTTTGAGCCCTTTTGGCGTGAAAATCTTACAGTTAATACAGTGGGTTTTGGTCTTAGTTGACATGGAGACTGATGGGAGCACTCCCACAAAGTACACACTGGACCAACATGCCAAGCTGCCGCTGCCATTTAAATGCAGCCCGAATGCAGAACCAACATTCCCTGTAGCTACCAGAACTCTGGAAAGCAAACAGGACCTTTGAGACATCTGGATTTTGAAGAACAGGTGACCTCCAAGATATATTTTAGGCCCAGTACAGCAAAAACCCAAACTGCTCATTCCCACCACCTTTTGGCAGAAATTAGGCAAGCAGACGCAGAAAAACCATGTGCAATGCTGTACGGCAGAAACCTAAAGGATCACCAGAGGTGGAAATAAACCTTAGCCGGCCAATACCTTTAGCCTTTGGAAACACCTTAAGGAGTATGAGAACTGAGCTAGGGAGAAAGAACATTCCGCTGAGTGCAGTTTTTCATCCCAAGACTTGGTGCCAATTTTAAAGCTGCCAAAACCGAAACAACACCTGACAGAAACCC
This sequence comes from Corvus kubaryi, assembly GCF_017639235.1. Classification (NCBI taxonomy): domain Eukaryota; kingdom Metazoa; phylum Chordata; class Aves; order Passeriformes; family Corvidae; genus Corvus; species Corvus kubaryi. The sequence continues at coordinate 6,907 of NW_024581445.1, forward strand.
AGGGAAGATTTGGCCTTTGTCTCTGCCTGTTGTTTGGTTTTGCCATGAGATTTGTGGCTCTACAAGTCCTTTTGCCATATATGAGATTGCTGAGTCCACATGAACTGAAAGATGAACTATACTTACATGGTGGCTCCTAAACTCTGCCCAACACAAGAGCCTGCCCACTACTATGGAGAAGGCATTATTTGGGATCAGTGGAAGAGAAAGTTAAAACAGATGCATAAAGCCCCACTTGCCTAGAGCCATCCAGTTTAAAATCCTCCAGCACTTGGACCCCTGGTCATTATTTGCATTGAAACACTGCTGCTCTGTTAAACTTCCACCCAACACCTGCAGAATTCCTACACAACCAGACACAGCTCTTTAGCTCAGGACAGGTTCTGCTCCCACCTCGAGAGAGAAAGCGAATCATGCTGAATCCACAGTGTCAAGAGTCGATCCGAGGGGCTTCTGGGTCTCCTGGGATAAGATACGTTTCAAGTCTCCTTTCACTTACCAGCATAGAAGTGGTAGAAGGGCCACCAAACCGCACTGTTGGGAATATAAGTGAGCAGCGAGGCCACATAGCCCCTGTAGAAGCCTCTAAAACCGTCGGCCTTGAAAATCTGTACAATGATGTCCTTGGTTTGGCCAAAGACCAGCAGCCGCTTGCCGTCTTGGTTCTGCACCTTGAACCTGCCCATGCTCTCCCCCTTCCTCTGCATCATGAGGTGCTGGGAGATGACATCAATGGGCACCGTGATGCTCTGGGCCACCAGGGAGGCCGAGCCGCCGGCCACCAGAGACTTCACAGCGTTGTTGTTGTTGTACCGTGACACGTACTTCCGAGTGAGCTCGTATGTTGTCACATAGCACTGTCCTGAGATCAGGGTGAAGGTGTTGACCAAAAAGCCACGGTAGAGCCCAGCCGTCCCTTCTGTCCGCAGGATTTTCACAAAGGCATCAAAAGTCCCGTTGTAAAGGCTCTTGCCCTTCTGAACCTGCAACCGCGTCCGGATGAGTGTGAAGGGGTAAACGCTCACCCGGATCATCATAGTCATGCAAATCCCAAGCACATAGAATTTCCTTTTGTCCAGGTGCTCCCACTCAATGATGGGGATGTTGCGTTTGTCCTCCATGGCTCCTTGGGGTCAGGCAGGAGAGGTCCAGATCTCCCTCAAAGGTACAGAGCAGATCCAGGCCCAGCCTTCCAGCCTTGACCAACCAGACTGCAAGTGCTGGCACCTGAAATGAGAGACCTCTTGGGTAGAGGACAAAGCCCCCGTTCGCTACGGCCGCCCACATCACCTCAAACTTTGCTGACTCTCCTCGAGCACACAGCAAGCCCTTGCACAGCATTGTGCCAACTCAGCAGAGGGACTGTAACCTCCAGAGGCAGGGCCCTACCATGTGGCCGATGGTGACACCTTCTGATGTCACCGTGGCCGTTTTCTGAGCTCCAGCAGCAGCTGGCACACGTGGCAGCTCTCACCACAGCCCAGACTGCTCTGTGGAAAAGCAAAGCTCCCATGCTTTGGGAAGCAGGCTGAGAGCCAGCAGATGAGCACCACTCCAGCAGCACACACACCTTTTAATGGACACGCAAGATCAGGGATGGCCAACCAAAGCAGCTTCTCCCCAGGTCATTCCAGGTCTGTGATGCTCCCAGGTGTCAGGACGTCACTTTTCAGTTCCAGGATCTGTACAAAGAAGAAAGTGACAAGTCTCTGTTTGTGTTCTTAGATTCCCTGCATGAATTAGACACATTTCTTTGGGCATTTCCATTCTGATCTTCCTAAAGCTGGAGGGTGATGAGAAGGTGAAAAGAAGAACAACAATGGGAAAATAAGGCTCATGCAAAACAGTCATGTAGTCTCCACATTGATGACCAAGACCCCGAAAAGAAAGGGTTAAACCACAGCCCAGGATCTCTCTGTTGAGCTGCTTGTCAGCTACATCGAGCAAAGTTCACCCTCCCTTCCAACACTCCACTGCTGCTCCTGGTCTGATAACCCCCCTGCCACTGCTGGCTGTGCTGAGCACCAGGAATGGGGGGGATGAGGAGGAAGGTGCTGGTTCAGCCTCCCCCAGCCCCAACTGCTGCAGCTCATCACCATGTCTCAGCAGGCACCAACTGCTTCTCCACAACCAGGCTCCTGGTACTTCCAGCTACTGTAATTAGCAAATTAACTTGCTGCACGATTAACCAAGCTTGGGCTAAGGGAACCTACACACAGGGCCAGGCAACAAGAGAAGGGCAGCTCAGAGAATCACCCAGAGCAACACTGACCATTTCACTGCCTGTAAGGACTTACCTTCCACATCAAAATAAAAAACCCTGGGGTGTTTGGGTGGCTAAACTTTTGGGAAAGGCTTCACTACAGCTGGATCATAACATATTCCAGGCGCTGGCAAATGGGTACTGGAAGCGTGTGCCCAGGCACGAGCTGAACTGCTGGAGAGCAGAGCTAGAGCAAGAAGCAGGAACAGGGGGGCCAAACCCTGAGATCTGAAAACAGATTCACCAAGTGAGAACTCAAAGGGACGGGCAGTCACCACCACACACCGATTTGGGGGCACTTTCCATTACCAAGCCACAACATCAGTGCCTAAAGCAGCTCCAAGGGAGAGGGACGTGAGACAAGGCCTGGAGTGACAGGACAGGGGGAATGGCTTCCCACTGACCAAGAGCAGGGTTAGATGAGATATTGGGAATTCTTCCCTGTCAGGGTGGGCAGGCCCTGGCACAGACTGGCCAGGGAAGCTGTGGCTGCCCCTGGATCCCTGGCAGTGTCCAAGGCCAGGTTGGACGGGGCTTGGAGCAACCTGGGCTAGTGGAAGGTGTCCCTGCCCATGGCAGGGGGTGGGATGGGATGGGCTTTTAGGTCCTTCCAACTCAAACCAGTCTGTGATTCTTGGGGAAATGTCTCCACATGTCAGAATTCATGAAGAGCTCACACAGGCCAGAGACATTCTGTTAGAAACAGAATAACAAAACTGGAAATTGTTCTCCTCTGGCATTATGAAATTATGGCAGATCAGGGGTGGGTGTCCCATTAACTGACCATTTCATTGCCTGTCGGCCAACAAAAGCATTGCAGGCTACCACAGCTCCTGCAGATGGACAGGGGAGTTAAAAACCCCCAAGGGCACCAACATTTTTACCATTGCAAAGAGAGCTACACTTCCCCCTCCCAGGCAATTGCCTTGGCAGTTAAGGCACAACAAACACCACAGCCTGGCTAAACAAAGCCTGGATTGCTTTAGTTACAATTACAGCCTTACTGGGTTTGCTAATTCTGGCATGATTTGACACACAAAGCTTCCTGCACAGGAATGATCTGCACACAGCACCTATGAAAACATGACTTGGCTCTTGTTAGGAGTCCCACTAGCTTAATATTTTAGGGTCTAGCCAATGTGGTTCCCTGGTGAAGCCTGGTCCATACTCCAAACTCCTCTGCCACCCAGGGACGGAATTCAGCTCCCCACAAAGGAAAGGGAAGGGCTGCCTGCAAAAAACATCCTCATTACTGCAATATGGAAAACAAAATAATAAAATAACGATGAAGTATCATTGATCTTTATTTACTTTTATGTGCTCTAGTGCTTCGGGTTTAGAATTTCAGCCACAACTTCTTGAGTGAACAGCTGTACTTTCTCTGGACTCTTAGCAATAACTCCTCTCATTTGGGATCCGAATTAGACAAAGTCACTTTAACCCCATGGCTCTGAGGCGCTCAAAGTCCCTCCTGTGTGGAAGAAGGAAAGCATCCTGGCAGCTCGAAGGATGACCAGCATGGCCACAATTCTTACTTTGCCAACATAAAGAGTTTTGCTCACAGCATTTACCCTTCCAGAAATTCAGACCGAGGTCTTGCTCAGGGCAGGGATCCCGTCACACTCATTAAGCAACTCTCTGACGATCTTTCAAGCAATTTTAGAGAGGCTGATATAAAAGTAATGGCTACATCTCCTAAGAATTGACCTGCCCTCCAAAACAAGGTACAAGTGCACCAGATTTCCCTGCAGCTCACGCTTCCTTAAACTCTGGAGCAGCTTCCGTGCCAAAACCATCCCTCAGTGGTTCCTTCCCACCATGCACAAAGCAGCATTTCTTGAACTTCTGCCTGGAAATCCAAGCAGGGGGCACCAAGCAGGCTGCCCCTGCCCCTGCTCTCTCGTCTGGGCACAGCCTCAGTGTCCTATACACAGAACTCAACTTAGTAGAAACCCCCCCAATTTATGTCTTTTTAATGCTACCCTGTCAGCCTGGTCCCCAACCCGCTCTTTGCTGCAGCTGGAGCTAAAGATGATTCTCTGGCAAACACAGACAGGGTCTTTGTGTCCCCCAGCCAGGGATGTGTCCTGCCCAGCATGCTAATGCCTCAGCACCCGCCTGGGAACCATCCGGAGCCAGCACCGAGCCTGCCTGGCATCTCCTTCAGCAAAGGATCACAGAATAGTCAGAGTTGGACGGGACCCAGAAGGGCCATCGAGTCCAGCTCTGGAGTGAATGGCCCATTCGGGGATCGAACCTTGACCTTGGTGTTATTAGCACCATATCCAACTCACCGAGCTAAGCTAATCCACTGCTCCCTCCTTAAATTCAGCCCACGGTGGGAGCGGACACAAACCCGCGAGGCAGTCGTGGCTATAACCCCAGCCCCGCTGACAGCCCGCAGCTCCGAGGAGCAGCTGTCGCTCTGGAACCGATGTGGCACAGGCACCCTGATGCCAGCACTTCTCTCCCCAGCCCCGCGGGCAGGAGCCCCTCACCCTCCTACCTCCCGAGCGAAACCACCAACTCTGATCCCTGGTCCCCAAAACCTCGGCCGTGCTCTGAGGCCGCGAACAGGGGCAGAGCTCGGTCCGGGATCCGCTCAAGGTCACTGCCGGGCCAGACGCGGCTCCGTATCGCGGGGTGTCCCCACCGTCCCCGAGGCAGCTTTACCCCTGCAGCCCCGGGGGGCTCCGGCCGCCTCCCCGTCCACCCTGCGGGGACTTCGGCCTCTGTCCTGGGGAGGGTCCCTGGACCTCCAGCCCCCTTCCCCGCCGCCGTTCAAGCCGCGCTCCGCCTGCCCCGGGCGGCCTCGCCGAGGGGGGGCTTCGGGCCCTTCCCCGTCTGCCCCGGGACCCTCCGGCCCCTCCTCCTGGGGTCCTTCAAGGCCAAGTGGGGCTGCACCAACCCTCGCCCCCATCCCGGCTTACCGGCACCCCTCGCCAGCCGCCCCCTCTCCCCCACCCGCCGCCCTCCCGTCCGGCCGCGCAGCCTCCACACCTGCCCAGGCCCCCGCTCAGTCGCCGCCGCCCGCACCGGCGGGGCCGGGCCGGGCCGGGCCGGGTCACCACCGTTAGGCCGTGCCACGCCGCTGCCGGCCCAGGCCAGGCCTCTCCCCGTCCCGCCGCAGGCCCGGCCCCGCCACCCCCTCACCTGACGCCGGCGGGAGGGACCCCCGAGGACGCCCGGCCCGGCCCGGCCCGGCCCCGCCGCCCCATGGCCGTTCCCCGGCCGGAAGTGCCCGGCGGCGTCAGCACCCGAGCGCCGCCGCCATCTTGGGCACGGGCAGAGGCCGCGCCGGAAGTGCCCCGCGCGCGCTTCCGGCCGCAGTAAAGAGGGCGGCGGCCGCGGGGCGCGGGGCAGCCGCGAGGGGGCGCGCGCGCCTTAAAGGGACCGCGCCGAATTCCGGCTCTTAAAGGGCCAGCGCCCGTCAGCGGCCGCGTGCGGGACCTGCCCGGCACGTGCCGGAGGGGCGGGGGACGGCGAGGAGCGGAAAACAGCCCGGGTGCACCCAGTGGAAGGGAGCGATGGGCGAGTGTGAGAGAGTTGTCCCCCGCTTCCCGCTCTCCTTGCACGTGCACGCCCGGCACGCACCGCACAGGAACACGCATCCCTGCACGCACTCGTGTGCGCACACGTGTTGATCCCGCACGCCTTGCACGCCCCCACGCACATTGCCCAAAAGCCCCCCCGGGGCTGCTCCATGGACCCAGCAATGTGAGGCATTGAGTTTTCCTTTTTTAATAAAAAAGCAAAGAGCAGGAAAATGTACAGCTGGTTTGACTTCAAAAAGGCAGATCAAAGACATTGGAAATGGGGTCGGGGGGACAGCTAGGGAGAGGCGGGGGCCTCTGCCACCCGGGGGGGCCAAGGGGCGGGATCATGCGGTGTTGAGGGGTGGGTGGCAGTGCGGGGTGGGTGCCCATGGGGTTGGCTTACGGAGCCCACTGAGCACTGCTTTGTCCCATGTTGAGCTTTTTATGGAACCTGGGGTTTTTTCTGGGGTAATACCAGTGTCAGCATTCACCATTTCCACCCCACGTCCTTGCCCCACGGCCACATTTCTCCTCTGTGCCACATCCTTTCCCTGTCCCTACGACTTTCTTTTGCCCTCCACTCTCTCCCCATCCCACTCCCCTGCCCCATCCCACCCTGTTGCCCCATGCTGCTGCTCCCAGGGCCCATTCCACCTCCTCCCCCAGAACGTGAACCTTATGTTAAAACAGGCGTATTAAATAAAAAAAAAACAAACCAAAAACCCTTTCACATTCACACCCTTCCCCATATCCCCCCTCCCCAGGGTCTCCCTGACCCGCTGGCAGTGTCACACCGTGTCCCCCGCTGGCACATGCAGTCGGTTGTTATCCACATCGATGTCCCCATCAAGCTGGAGGCAGCAAGCCTGGGAGCCTTCATCCTCCTCCTCCTCCTCGGTGGCAGCTCCAGGTGCTGGGGGCTCTGCGCTGCCCCCATTGAGGGGCACCTTCTCCCGGTGGCGGGACGGGGGGCTGTGGGCCGTGCTGCAGCCCCGCACCTTGCTCCGAGCTTTGAGCTGGTCACGGTAGGCGAGGAGGGCCAGGCAGGCAGCCACGGTCAGCGTCCCCGCCAGCAGCACTGTCACCGCGACAAACTGTGGCCAGTATGACCGGGGGGTGCCAGGGCCCGATGGCCCCCCGGCCAACTCCTCCTCATCCAGCCCATCCCCCGAGGCCGCCTCGTCAGGGTCCCTGAGCTGGTAGTGAGCCACGGTCCAGGTGTAGCCGTTCTCTGTGGCCTGGCACTTGTAGGTGCCAGCCGTATCCTCCTGCATGATGACCACCAGCGTGTGGTCAGGCAGCAGCACCATGTTCCCCTGGCCGCTGCTGGGCTGCTGCCAGCTGTAGGTGGCCAGTGCAGAGTTGCGGGGGCACGGCAGGTGGACCACGGTGTTCAGCTGAGGGCTGAGCTCTGTGGACGTGGAGAGCAGGGTGATGTGGTGCACCCCATGTACCCCGTCCAACCCCATGTGCCCCATCCCGCTGTGCTCCCATACTCAACCCTGCACGGTGGGATCCTCTGGTGCCCCCCAGGCTCGGGGCATGCCTGCACTCCTCCTGTGGTGGCACGTGGTGACCGAGCTCCCTGTCTCAACGTCCTGCAGCCACGCACTCCTGCGGCCAGGAGAGCGGCGTCAGCATCCAGGTGACCTCCACACCCCCTTCCCATCCTCGTCCCGCTGCTCACGTGTCCTCGGTGGCGAGGCGGGCAGGCTGGCAGGAGCCCTCGGAGCTGTGCCAGGCGCAGTAGGGGTCCCGTGCCAGCACACACTCGGCGCAGCTCTGGTGCAGGCTGCAGTTGGCCAGCGGGACCTGCAGGACGCCTCTGGAGTAGCCCACATAGAGGATGCCCTGGGGAGGGAGAGGCGCAGGGCTGAGCCTCCCCCCAGCCTCCGTTGGATGGCTGTTGGGTGGCCTGGGTGACCGCATCTGCCCTACCTTCCCTGGGGCCAGCAGCAGGTTCTTCACCGGCTCTGGCATCGCAAAGAGCTGGATGCTCTCCACGATGTGGGGACCCTTGGGCAGCTCCACTGCCTTGTGTAGGAAACCCTCCGCTGCGGGGCACAGGGGACATCACTGAGGCTTTGGAGCCAAGGGAAGGGTCGGAGGGGTGAGCCTGCGTGCACCCCCATAAAAGCCCACCTGTGGCCAGGAACATGACACGATAGGTGACCCCTGAGATGCCGCGAGTCTCATCCACTGTGATGCGCGTGTAGGTGACGTCTGACTTCACCAGGAGAGGCCGCCCCTGGATGGGTGACACCTTCCCGTCCATCAGGAAATGCTCCTTCATGAAGCTGAGGGCTTTGTCTGAGGAGGGACCCATGGCGCACTGTGGGGGGAGAGAGGGGTCTGTGCTGGTGTGGGGAAACTGAGGCATGGGGAGGGGAGGATGTGCTGCATCACTGCACTGCCCCGTGCCAGCGTCAGTGGGGTGCAGAGGGCCCCTCCTCCTTTCTCATCCTGCTTGCAGTGCGAGCACACAGGGCAAATTGGGATAGACAGACCCCTCTCTTGGGGACCAGCATTGTCCCCCAGAGAGTCCAGCCCCCCTGAGTGAGCAGCACTCACGCTGCCAGGCCGGGGAGTCATGTCGGCGCCACTGTAGACGGTCCAGCGAGAGCTCTCCTTGTTCAGCTCCTTGTACTTGCCCTCGAAGACCTTCTCCAGATCCTCCTGACTGTAGGCGCAGACGGCGGCGCTGCCCGCCCTGCCCGCCTGCCTGCAGGGAGGGACAGCCAGGTGGGCAGCAGCAGGGCACAGGCCCCCGACTGCCTCCACACCCCTGGGCACTCACCACTGCGAGGTGAAGACGGCGTAGAAGTCAGCGCGGCCGTCGTGGCGAGGCAGGGCAAAGGTGTGGTGGATGACGTTGAAGGGGAAGCGGCCGGCCTGGGAGCACACCAGCTGCGCCTTCAGGAAAGTTGTCCACTTCTTCTGCAGCACCTTGTCCCCCCCTACATCACTCTGCAGAGCCGGAGGGTGCTCATTACCAAGGTGACAAGATCCGGTTACTCCCTTTGTCCCCTGTCACTGTCCCCATCATGGTGTCATCATCCCGTGTCATTGTCCCCTGTCATCGTTGCCGATCATAGTACAACCATTGTCTCCCATCATTGTCCCACATCCTCATCATCCCCCATCACCATACCCCCACTGTAGCCCACCCTCATTCCCTGCTGCCATCCCTGCACCCACCTTGCAGACACGGGCCACCCGCGGCACCAGGAGCCGCTCGAAGAAGTCAAACTCGTCCGCTGTCTCCTCAAAGAAGAAGTAGACCTTGTCGTCCCCAGGGATGCTGAAGGAGGCCACGAAGGCGGCGTCGGCTACAGGCACAGCCAGGGCAGGTGGGTGAGAAGCTGGAGCCGTGGGGGGCTGCAGGCACCCCTGGCACTGGGGGATCCTCCCCAGGACCTTCCCTCTGCTCACCCGAGAGCCAGCGGAGGAAGGCGTCTGTCTTGAGCAGGGTGCGGGTACCCAGTGAGCGGGAGATGATGGGCTCGTTGCCCTGGAAGTTGTTCATGGTGCCGGCGTAGAGCTCACCGTCTGCTCGGGGACAGAGTGGGGGGAGTGAGCTGCGGTGGGGACCCCCCACCCTCATCCTCCACTCCATCGCAGGGGTGGGTGCCCACCCGTGAGGCCACTGGCCCCATACTCACCCACCAGCAGGGCCGTGTAGGTGTGCTGCGGATCAAAGGGGCACTGGCCCTTCCCATCCAGAAAGGGTTGTCCTCTGCCACTGGACATGAGTGTGAAGTTTTCCAGGTGCTGTGGAAAAGGGGAGAAAAATCAGCGAAAGGAGTGAAAACAACCCCAGATCTGTAGGGAATGACTGCGGAACATCTTGCAGACATGGGTGGTCCATGTTTTCAAGGTGGGTGCAGGGATGATGACAGGGGGTGATGACAGAGGATGCCGAGGGTACCTGGGTCCTGTCACCTTCCCTCATTTTCCTGTTGGGGACTGGCAGTCACCATGTGCTCAGCACGGGGGAAACTGAGGCAGGGACAGAGAGCCTGGAGTCACCTGAGGGGACCCAGAATTGGGGTTTCCCTGCCAGAGGAAGAGTTGCTGGCAGCTGAGTGAGAATCACCGCGGGCTCCTTTAGCAGATGGGACACAAAGATGTCCCTTGGCGGGGACACCCAGCACCCCCTTCCTGGGAACACCCCATGATGCAATTCACTTCTGGGAGTGTATTTTGTGGGTCCTCACAGCAACACCACAACCTGCACAGAGACCCCTGTGCCCTGTCCTGGGGAGGACACTCACGATGTAGGTGCACGCGGGGCTGAAGGCATAGGTCCCGCAGACGTAGAGGTGGGTCTGGTTCAGGGCCACCAGGACTCGGATGAAGTTGAAGCACTCGGTCTGAGGGGAAAAGAGCGGAGTTGAGTGCTGAGCACCCCAGTAGCTTTGTGGGACCCCTGAGCCCCCACAGGGCCATCTCACCTCTTGGCTCTTCTTCTTAAAAGCACATTCGGAGGTTTTCTCAGCTGTGGGTCCCCATGTTATCTGCAAAGAGAATGGAGATGTTCCTGGGCTGTTGGGCCCAGCCCCAGCAGGGAAACTGAAACACAGCGGAGGCCTCCCCACTTCCACCTCCCCAAAAGTGGTGGCTGCTCACCGAGGCTTTGGCACGGATGCTGCCGGGGGTGCCGACAGCGAGGGCCAGCACCCGGTCGCGTGCCCCCACGTACAGCTCCTCCTTGCTCTCATCCAGGAGGAAGACGTCGTAATGGGAGACATTGTCCTGGCTGAAGTGGGTGAGGGTCCGCCGGGGGTCCCCTGGCAGGAGCAGAGGGGGTGACGGGGCCAAGAGGGTCACACACACACCACCACCATCAGCCGCGGCCGGATGTGGCAGCAGCTGCCATTGCGGCTTGTGTCACATCTCACACAGGAAATGGGGTGCAGTTCTTCCCCTCCAGCTCCCACACCACATTCCCCCTCCAGGTCCCCACCTCCCCCTGTCCTCTCCAGGTCCTACTGCAAGAGCTGAACATCCTCAAGCTGCAGAGCCCCAGAAATGGGGTGCATTTTCCCCCAAGCTGTGCCTGTGATGCTTTGGGGCCATGGCCAAGGGCAGTGCTCCGATTGGGGGATGCACTGCCCCAGGGTGACACCCTGGAGGGATTACAAGCCCCCGAGGTGCCAGACTGGGGGGGGCCACCAGGGACTTCAGCTTCTTGTTCATCCCCACCAGGCACCGAAAGTGGGGGATTTTTTGCAATTCTCGGCATGGCTACATGGGGAAGGGGAAGTGACAGTGCAGTCACGGCTGGAACGGCACGACCCTACCATAGGGCACAGACCCTCTTGCAGCCCGACTGCCACAGCACAGCCCCCACCAAGCTCCTGCTTCGCCACCTGCCTTTCAGCTGGACATGCCATGCCTTGTCCCTTCCAGAGACAGCTTTTCATCCCCCCAGGGTGACCCTGAGCAGACCCTGGGTGCCAGGTGGGTGACAAAATGGCTGTTGGGTCTGGCACACCGGGTGCTGGGGTGCCAAGCAGCCTCATTTACTCTCATCCCCCACTGCATCACCTGCGGCCACTGGCACTGTCTCCAGCCCCACATGAGGGTCAGTGATGGGGCGGAGGGGCTGTGATGGGGGCACCCCAAGGTTCCTGATGCTGGATGCTCAACCCTGGGGATGGACACTCTCCCAGGCAGATGTTGTGTGTCCCCCTCCCCAGCTGTCCCAGCTCTTCCCAGTCCTCCTGCTCCCGGTGCCATACTCACCGCTGGGGAAGGTGACGCGGGGCAGGGGCTCTGCGCAGAGCACGGCAGCCGGCACCACCACCCCGCAGAGCAGGCGAAGGGCGGCGGGCATGGCGGGGGGGCGGCAGGGATGCGCCCCAGGAGGGTCCCACAACCATCCCTGCGGGGAGGGCGAGGGTGAGGGCACACGCTGCTGGGCTGCCGTGTCACTTCACCCGGCGGAAACAAGAGAGGGGAAGCAGCACCCGGCGCAGAGGCGGGGGGATGGGGGGGCCTCAGCGCACGTGGCCCCCCAGTACGGGCACGAAGTTCCCACTGCTCCACCGGCACAGTCAGAGAAGTCCTGCGGGCCTCCTGCACCAAAATCTGTGGCACAGTCAGAGATGTCCCCTCACCCTCTGGGGCTCCTGCACCAGGGACCCCGGCACAGAGGTGACCAGATGCTCCTGCCTTTGCCCCCAGAGCCCATCCCCATCAGGGATTTCTCTGTCTGGCTCCATCAGAGTGTCCACAAAATGGGGGGGAACACACACGGGAACCCCCTTCTTGCAGCTCTTTCTGCAGCTCATGCCAGAAGCACTGGGGAAAGAGCCACGTCTCGAGAACCTCGCGGTGCCCAGGACCCCTTCTGATGGCCACCGCGTCCCCAGCGAGCGGCATTACCTCTCTGGCGGGCGAGGACAGAGCCGCTCACCTCCAGCCCTGGAGCACGGGCACCCGGCAGGCGCCGGGGCCCTGGGGGCTGTGGCCACGAGCCCCCCGTGGGCCCATGCCCTGCACCCGGCTGCAGCGTGGCCGTGCTGCCAGCCCGGCTCCTGCTGGGCTCGCTGCAGCCCGGCCCAGCCCAACCCTGCGTGGCTCCGCCGGGACTGCGGGAACCTGAAAGTCCTGCTGGAAGAGGACGAGCCTCGGCAGGTTGGGGCAGTGGGTGCCTGCGCCCGCCTCCCCTGCCTCGCACCCCCGCAGGGACAGCAGCGAAGCCTGGCGGAGGCAGCTGGGATGGGAACCAGGGAGCTCTGCTCCTCCGGCTGGGTGCCCAGGGGGCGACGTGGGGGAGAAAGGTGTGCTCAGATGCCTGGGTTTGCTTGCTGGGGAAATCTTTGGGGTGAGGAAAGCAACGGCATTTTTTCTGTGGATTGTGTGGACCAACAGCGGGCCTGAGCATCAGCCCCGAAACCAGCCCCATGGGGACAAGCATCGCCCAGAAAACCAGCCCCCAGGGCTGAGCATTGCTCCCCACAAACAGCCCCATGGGGCTATCATCCCCACAAACAGTCCCCCAGGGCCGAGCATCGGCCCCACAAAGCTCCCGCAGCTGTTCCAGGAACCCGCCTCACTGGACATTCCATCCTTCACCCCAGGCTGATCTGGGGAGGCTGTAGGCAAGAGACCCCCCAAAGCTGAAGCCCTGGAGTTCCTCAGCATCACAGCCATACCTGAGGTACTCCAATATCCCTCTGTGGACAAGGCTGAGGAGTATCCCGCCCTGTTGGGGCCTCCTTACCTGCCTCCCCCGTCCCCACAGCAGCCCACCGGGACGCAGAGCCCTGGGAGGGCAGCGCTGTCCTCACCACCTTGCTTGGCTGGGACAGAAGCTCCTTGTGAGCACAGAAAGTAGGTTACTCTGCCCCGGATTTCCCACTTGGCCAAGGGCTGGCTGAGGGACAGGGCCGCACGGAGCCTTGGACCGGCTGCATTGTTCTGCCCTGGGCCAGAGCCACCGAGGCCGCAGAGGGGGAGGAGGGATGGGAAAGAGAGCAGAGGCTCTTTGGTGAGGCTGAAGGCTTGGTGGGGGCTGTGGTGGGGCTGAGGAAAACCACCAGAGTGTTCCCCAGCATGAGCCAGGGCTGACACAGGATGTGAGGTGACAGCAGCCTTGAGGCTGCTCCAGCAGTGTGGGAAGCCAGAATCTCTTCTCAGCCCTATCTCTCCTCTTTTATGGGTCCCCTGGTCACAGTGGTCTGGTGACATGGTGGGGAGGTGTAATTTACAGCCTCCCTGCATGCGATTTGTGTATGGGAGCGAGTGCCACCAACGGTCTCTCAACACTGGGGTGGTTTAGTTTCCCCTGGTGCTTTCAGGTTGACCACAGCTGTGGCTTCATGGGTCTTGCTCCTGCTTGGATCTCCTCTTGGAGGATTCCCTCTAAGCCAGGGCACACTGTGCTGTCAATGAACACCCACACTCCCTACAAAGAGCATGTCACCTGCCACGGGATGAAGCCAGGCCCAGCCCTTGTGCTCAGCAAGCTGAGCTGTGACGGGCGCAGGGCAGGTGTGAAGCTGTGGCACTGTTCTCCCAGCTGTGCAGACCTTCCCCGTGCCTCAATTTCCCACAGCACAGAAGAGTTCGGTCCTTCTCTGCAGCTGGACTCCAATCCCCTGCCCATGTCACATCCCAGGAGGGGCTGGGGCAGCTCAGCCTGGGGGAAGCTCCTTTGATCCCCCCAGATCCAGAGCAGGGGGTGTGTGTGTGAGATGGAAAGCAAGGGAGGAGGGGGGGTGGACTAAGGACATGGGGGGATGAAGGGGAGGAATTTGGGGGGTGTGTGCAAGAGGAAATGGGAGACGATTCATGGGGGTGTTCGATACAAAGGGTGGGGAGAGCTGGGGGGGTGCAGGTAAGAGAGAGGAGGATGCGCAGGAGGGAGTGGAGGGGTGGAGGAGGAGTGGAGGAGTGCGCAGGAAATGGGGGACAGGGGAGGTTGGGAGGAATGTGAGGGCAGGGAGTCCGGGGGACTGCCGGGGGGTGCCGGGGGTCTCCCCAGGGCCGGCACCTCAGCGGTTTTGTTGCTGTCTGGCAGCATCAGCGCTGGGGGGTCCCCCACGCCCAGCCCCACTGTGGCGATTTCCCCCTTCCCTCTCGACCCCCCGGCCCCGCGGAGCCTCCCCAGACCCCCCCGGACCCCCCGGCAGCCCCGGGCCCGGTCGCGGTGCGGCGGTACCGACCTGCGGCGGGCGGGCGGGCGGGAGCAGCATCCCCCGGCCCCGCATCCGGCTCACGTCGCCATGGCTACGGCTGCACCTCGGCCGTCCGCGGCCCCCCCGCACCGACAGACCCTGACGGACGGACACGGGGCTGCGGACCCCGAGCCCCCCCGCACCGGGAGATGGACACGGCCCCGCGTATGAGGGCGGGCGCCCACCGGTAAACGTGTGGACACCACCGCCCCTCACCCCACACACGCCCCCGACACCCCCACGAGGTGCAGGGACACCCCTGTGCCCCCACACGTGTTCCGTCCAACCCCTTGCCTGACACATTCCTGTGCCCCCATAACTACAATGGGGCCCTTCACCCCGGTTTTGCTCTCAGCTTTTGGAAACAAGTCCCTGCACCCCCATCTCAGCACTTCCATATCCACACCCCATCCCTGCACCCCATCCCCGCACCCCATCCCCGCACCCCATCCCTGCGCCCCCATATCCACACCCCATCCCTGCACCCCATCCCTGTCTCAGCCCTCCCACTTCACCCGTCCCAGATGAGTGCTGCTGGCTCTGGCTCCCGGTGCTACGTGGTCTTGGGGATCCCAGGAGGGGGCTTGGGGTGCAGTCCTGGCACCAGGCTGCATGCGTGTCCCCCCCACCCAGCATCCACAAACTTTGGTTTATGGCATTTCCGCCCTTGGAATTTCCTTTGCCAGAAAGCCTGGCCTAGCTGGTGCTTGCAGATCCCACTTCTCCTGTGGAACTTGCCCCCTTCCCCTTCTCTCTGTGTGACAGCAGGGTGCCATGAGTCCCAAAACAGGATCCCCAGCTACTACTTCCTCCCTGCTCTGCAGCCACCCTGCATGGCCTCAGGCTTGCACAGCCACAGCCGAGGCACCGGAGAGGGACCGGCCTCTGCACCAGCTGGGGTGTGGTACCAGCACCCCCAAAAGCTGCAAGCCTGCACCAGGCCCATTGCCTGGGGTAGTTGCTCTGCCAGGGCTGGAGAGCAGAGCCAAGTGCCCCTGCAGTTCCCACAGGGCTCGGGAGGTTGGAGCCTTTCATAGAGATCTGTAAGGAGCTTGTGCCTAGTGCCCACCAGCGCTGGAGGCTTAGCTGGAGCCTGCTGTGGACACTCCTCCCACCCCGAGGCTGAGCTGCAGCCCCTCAGCCCTGCCCTGGCTCCCCCAGGGTGCCCTGTGGGGGTCCTATGACCTGCAGCACCTTGGGGTGCAGCTTTGGGGGGTAGCAGTGGGCACAAGCTCACATCTTAACCCCCCCTTGGGATTAGCGGGGTGGCCTGACCTTAATCCCCCTGGGCACGCAGGGGCCTGGAGGGGCCAGTGTGGGGCTGGCAGGGCCCCCAGCACCCACTCGGCCATGCCCTGGCTGATAAACCCTGGTGGCTGCCAGACACTGGAGTCAGTCCCAGCTCTACCCCATCCCAGTGATTGCT
Source organism: Corvus kubaryi (assembly GCF_017639235.1). NCBI lineage: Eukaryota > Metazoa > Chordata > Aves > Passeriformes > Corvidae > Corvus > Corvus kubaryi. The sequence continues at coordinate 22,819 of NW_024581445.1, forward strand.
CCAAGGCTTCCTGTGCTAGACTTTCCCCCCACAAAACTGGTGGTCCTGAACATGTGCCCAAACCCCAGTGCTCCTGCCCACCCAGGGTGTCTCTGAAGAGACCCCAACATTCAGTGCACAAGTGAGCAAGGCCAGGCCATGGCCCCTGCTCTGGGATCCCATCTCCCTCCTGCCAGACTCTGGGGGACCCGAAGCAGGGCTCAGCTCCGCGGGACAACAGGAGGCACGGGAGAAACCCAACCTTGAGTCAGTGCTTTGGCTGAAGTGGGGCTGGAGCCATTTCACAGGCTCTTTTGCAAGGTCCCCATAAGGATGTGTGAGGTCTCTGTGGGCCGTGGCTCCCCACTGGGCTGTGCGAGGTCCCCACTGGCTGCACATGGCCCCACAGGGATGTGAAAGATCCCCACAGGGTTATGCAAGGTCCACACAGGGGTGTGCAGGGTCCCTGTGGAGAGTGCACAGACCTCAAGTGGCTCTGTAAGAAACCCACAATGTCTGTATTGTCCCTACAGGGCTCTGCAATGTCGCCTGGGGGCCGTGCAGGGACCCCCATAGGTCCCCAGCTCAGCCTTTGCCCAGCACGACCCAGCCCAGGAGTGCCAGGACATTGGGGTCCTGTGGGGGACATGGGGGGATCCAGGGCATTATTTCCCTGTTGCATTTCCCCATGGCAGTTCCCCATAGCAGTTCCCGTGTCTCCTGACCCATCTCCTCCCAAGAACACGTCCAGGCAGCAGCACGAGATCCCAGCAGCATGGTTGACTTCCCCCATCATTCTGGAATCCACTATTTTGGGCACAACCTCATGACTTTTGGGGCCTGGCAGTGCCACGGCTGGAGTAGGGTTGAATCCCCACAAAAGGGGACAGGCTGCAGCACTGTGGGGTAGCTGCCCCAGCGCTGTGGCATGGGTATCCCTGAGCTGGCAGAAATGGGAGACAAACAGCGCACAGAGAGGGGGCCAGCGTGTCCCCTCTCATGCTGGCAGCACCTGCCTCTGACACGTCCCTGTACCCCTCTCCTGGGAGGGGAGATGGCACCCTGCTGGGTCTCCACAGGCTCACTTGAAGCTGGGAGGCGGCAGCGATGCCCTCGACCCCCTGGCACCCCCTGCCCTCCCGAGCCTCGGCCCTGCTGCACCCAAATCTGGGGCGATGTGGCTCTGCACAGCATGGGGGGACCCAGGCATCCAAGCACTGGGGCGGGGGGACCCCCAAGCTGGGCATCCCGGGCACCTACCTGGCTGTGCCTGCGCCCCGGCCGCCCGCCTGCGTCCCTCACATCGCGGCTCCGCAGCGCTGTGCCTGGTAAAGCCGATTATGCACCGGCTTTACAGCTCTCCTTCTCCCCAACATCCCCTCCTGCCTCGCGCCGGTGCCTGGCACGGCCCGGGGGCACAGGGGGTCCCCTTGGCAGAGTGTGGAGGTCATCCCTATGGTAGGAGCAAACCTTCACTCAGGGGCTCACTCAGGTTCTGCACCCCCCCCAGTCCATCTCATCCTGGGGAATGTCTGGTCCCCAAAACCCCAAGAGGAATCTCCGAGTCCTTACCCCACATTCCATCCCCCCTCTCTTGGGGGCTCCTTGCCTGGCTGGCTCAGTTCTTAGCAACCCACCCTTGGGTGAGCCAGGCTGTAAGGGGCCACCCTGCTTCCCCCCATCCATGGTGGGTGCTGAGCCCTAGCCCTGGCTGTGGGGCAGAGAGAGATCCCTGGGGGAGGTCCCTTTGCTGCTGGGGTGCAGCACAGCACCCCCAAATCCCCCTGGACAGCAATGACGACAGCACACAGAGTGGGAAGGGTTCAGCTGTATTTTGACTCTGGAAGAAAATATAGGCAGTAATACAGAAGCTTTGCAAGCATGGATACATACACGGCCTCCCCAAAACCCACTGGAGTGGGGGGCTTGTCCTGGCACCTGCTCCAGCCCCCCCCCCCCCCCTCCCCGCACTCGAGGCTGGGGGGGCTGTGGGCATTTCCCAATCGAGGCAAAAAGCCAAGATACCTGTCAACGGCTGGATGGACTCTTGCAAAGGGGGAAACTGCCCCTACCAGATCCCAAAATCCACCTCACTTGAACAAAAAGCCTTCCTAGGTGCTTTCCTGGCAAACCAGCTCTGACCTGGACTGAGCATTTCGCCTTATCCCTGGAACGGCTCCTGAGCTCTGGCCACCAGACATGAGCCCGAATAACCGCAGCCAAGATGAACTGGGGTGAACCCTGCTGGATGCAGTGGCTCCCAAAGAGGGGGCCTGGGGGGCCCCACTGGGGCTGAGCTTGTGGGACCCAGGTCCATCACCTCAGCTGTCAAATCCATCTGGTCCCCGAATGCAGCTCCCGTGGGTTTTCACTTCCCCATCTCCATCTCCAATCGATGCCGTGTGGGGTCCAAGGGGGTTCCCAGCCCGGCCCCCGCCTCAGCTAAGGCACAACTCGGCTGATTAAGAAAAAGGGAACCCAAAGGGCAAGAGGTGCCTGGGATGGGGAATGTGGGGAATACAGTACATAGAGCGCCGGGAGTGCAGGCGGGCAGGAGGCTGGGGAGGGGGCAATGGCCACGGAGAGACATGGGCATCGCCCGCGAGCTGCCAGGGGCCCCTGCGCCAGCACCGCCGGGAATCACGATTCAAAAAAAGAGAGAAAAAAGGAATTTTGGCTTCAGATCCCAAGAAAAAGGGTTGTAAAGGCACTGTGCTCCACTTGAGACAGGACAGCAGCCCCTGTGGCATGCAGCTCTGGTGGGGATGGCTGCACTTCTCCCTGTCCTATGTAAAAAGCTTTGGCAAAAAAGGTACAATCTAAGGAGCATTTCAACTATGAACTCCTCCTGCATGGCTGCTCCATAAACACAATTCTTTGCTGTCTTTGGCTGAAGTTCTAAAAAATATTTGAAGCTGAAAAGCTATTTTTTGGTTTGGTTTTTTTATATAGAAATAGATTTTTTCTTTACAAAAAAAATCAAAGCATCTTTTAGCACTTTTAATATATATATATATAAAATTCCTGCTATAGAAAACAAAAAAAACCAACCTTGGTTTTTGATATCTTGTTTTTCAAGGGAAAAAAAAAATTTCTCTTGCTTTGGGAAAAAAAAAACCTAGCTGGAGACGGGCAGGAACCACAGGAATGCGCCACGGAATTACATGATGCTGCAGTTCTGCACAGCCTGAGCCTAGGAGGGAGAAAGAAAAAAAAGAGAGTTAAGAAGACCTGAGTGTCACCATCAATTTGCTCTGACTGCAAAGTGTCCAGTGGGATCCTTTGGATGCCCACAGTGCCCTCCTCCATCCTGGCCCTTGGGGTGTGATAAAAAAATCCTCCAAAGCTGGGATGTCCATAACTCTAAAATTTGAGAATTAGGGGTATGTGATATATGAGGATTATAATATTGACTATCAATATAGAATATATTATATATTAATCCAATACACAGATATAAAATATATATTCATGCGCTGAAATATTCACATTACCAGCATGAACAACACTTAGCAGCAGTGGAATGAGTGATGTGGAGGATGGGGAATGCTCTGGGGTGCCAAGGGGACCAAGCATAAGATGGAATGGGGTGGGAAGCTGCTATGGCCAACATCCCTTTCCAATCCCTCTCAGAATCTCCCATCCCTTATAAAGGCCCGTGCCAGCCCAAAGAGGAAGAGGAAAAGCAGGGAGAAGGAGAGGTGGGACAGGATAGGACCCTTGCAGCACTGTTGGGAAAGGACAATGCCAGGACAGGGTGGAGACCCAGCAGCACCGGGACAGTGCCAGGGACTGGGAATGGCACTGACCTGCCTGCGGGGGCTGGAGTTCCCCAGGAGGTAGTTCCTGGACACCAGGCTGTCCCCGAGACCGATGCCAGAGTCGCCCATGCTGCGGTAGCTGCGGGTGACGGTCACGCTGGAGGAGGACGAGCCCGAGGACATGGTGTTGATGCCGGCATTCTGGGTGCCCGACTTGTCAGCCGGCTGACCACACGTGCCACAGACGACCGTGCGGGAGCGCAGGTTGTATTCACCAGGATCCCCAGAGCCACTGCAGCTACCCTAGACATGGGGGGGACAGACAAAACGACCTCAAGCCCCTGCCAGAGCATCCTCTGCCCTGAGCCCCTGCCCTGAGGATGGTGGCAGCAGTGGTGTGACCCAGGAGAGCTCTTCACTCTCCTTGAAGAGAGTCTGACTCACCTGTCCTCTCCATCACATGGTTTAAAAATAATAAAATAGAATCCTTATTATGTGTTTCTAATCCCAAGTGACTGGGGCCAGCACACTACCAGTGGGTGACCAGCCCTTCTGCCCTGGCCTTGCACCCTGAGCTCTCAGCACATGGGAGACACCTGAACTGTGCTCCTGAAAACATCGTCTTCCTCGCCACTTCGTGAGCTGGCAGCTTTCCCATGGGAAATTTGCTCTTGGAAAGGATTCAGCCTCCAGACGAATGGGCAGCACTGGCTGCAGGAGCTTGGCTCCTCTGTCCAGGGATAGTCAATATAGAAGAGAATCACAGAATCATGGAATGGTTTGCATTGGAATGGACTTGAAAGCTGATCTCATTTCAGCTTCCTGCCATGGGCAGGACACCTTCCACTATCCCAGGTTGCTCCAAGCCCCATCCAACCTGGCCTTGCACACTTCCAGGGATGGGGCAGCCACAGCTTTCCTGGGCACCCTGTGCCAGGGCCTCTCCACCCTCACAGGGAACAATTTCCTTCCAGTATCCCATCTAACTCTGCCCTCTAACTGTCAGTGGGAAGCCATCCCCCTTGTCCTGTCACTCCAGGCCCTTGTCCAAAGACCCTTTCCAGATGTCTTGGGGCCCCTTTAGGCCCTGGAAGGCACTCTAAGGTCTCCCAGGAGTCTTCTTTTCTCCAGGCTGCCCCTAACTCTCCCAGCCTGTCTCCAGAGCAGAGAGACTCCAGCACCAGACTCAGGGCACCTTCATGGCTGCTTCTGGACTTGCTCCAGCAATTCCATGTCCTTGTGCTGGGGGCCTGAGAACTGGACCCTGCACTGCAGGTGAGTCTCACAAGGGCAGAGTAGAGGGGGACAATCCACTAGCTCAACCTGCTGATACCAGTCTTGGCACAGCTCTTCAGATCCAGAGAACTCAAAGGGAAGTGCATGAGGGATGCCCCATTTTGCTCCTGCAGAGCTCTGGAAGTGGCATCCAGAAGATTTTTCATCATCACTGAGGCACGGCTTGGCCACGATGGCACCTCTCTGCAGGTGATTCCTGCGGGCATCTCGTGTGCAGGACACACACACCCCGCAGGATGGGCTGGTGGGGGATGCTGGGCTGCAGCCAGGGATGCTTCTTTGGGAGAAGTGGCTGCAGCTCTGCTCCTGGCATGCTGCCTGCTCTCTGCCCACTGCCTGCTCTCTGCCTGCTGCTCCTCCTGGTGCATGTTTCAGCTCCGTATGAGGAATGATGAGCTGAGAGGAAGGACAAAGCCACCTCTGGATTTGTTCCAGCACCCTCATGAAGCAGAGAGGACAGAGCAGCTGCTGACAAGAAGTGTTGTCCATCAACTTCCCACCATCCTATCCTCCAAGCAATGCTGGGTACCAGCTCAGCCTCCCTCTGACTCCTCTGGCCCTTTTCATGGCATGTCAGGGTTGCTTAGGGTTGGAGACAACTTCCAGCAAGGTCTTCAGAGCTTTTTTAGTGAACAGCAATCTCCTCCAGGTGCCAGAGGTCTCTTGGCTTCTCTCATGCAGCTGTTTCCACAGCAGCCTCCCGCTGCCTGCTCCTATGTGCCTGATCCTGTGTGATGCTGAGCTGCCTCCCACCCTGACTGCGACTGAACCTGCATCCCCTCGGACCCCTTGGGACCAGCAGCATGCCCAGCGCCCTACTCACATGGTGATGGCGGTGGTGGATGCTCATTTCATCATCGTCCTCATCCTCATCATCGTTGATGATCACAGTGCGGACCAGTTTCCGCATGGCCACCTCCTGCGGGGGACAGGAGGTGAGTTGGGAGGTTCAGTGCCTGCCACCCCCCCGGCCCACGCCCGAGCTGCCTCTGGCTCTCACCTCCCCATTGGAGTTGATGAGGGCGGTGCGCAGGCTGTCCCCGGAGCCCCAGCTGCTCTGGGCTTTCCACACCACATTGCTGGGAGGGCTGTGGGTTGCTCCAGCTCCCGAGGCCCAGATCTAGGGAGAAAAGCAGGAGAAAAGGGACTTCTCAGGTCTGCAGACTCCAGCCCAGGGACAGGGGTCTATCACCACAAAAAGTGACACACCAACCACTCCATGTCACCAGTGGCCTGGCAGGGTTTGGGATCTTGCCTGGATCCTCCACCAGGCAGTGACTCACCGTGACCACCTGGCCAGCCTTCAGGGTGAACTTTGGGGGGAAGCGGTAGGTAATGGGGGGATCATCCCCATTTTGCCGCTTGATTTGCCAATTCCCCATCGCCTGGTCCTGTGAGAGAGAGTAGAGACCCTCAGAACCCCGGTTCCTCTCCAACTTGTCCCATTCACCTCCTGCCCGTAGGGTGAAGCAGGGCTGAACCTCACCCCAGGGACTCTACGGATCTCCCCGAAGGCAAACTCACCTCGTTGGACTTGTTCCTGAGACGGACGAACTTGCCCTCCAAGTCCACCTCCTCCACGCCAACACGGCCGCTGGTCCGGGCATGGTGGGAGAAGCTGGTCCGGCTCTCACTGTCCTCCAGCTTCCGCTTCTTGGAGGAGCCTGGGGTGGACAGGTGGCTTCGGGATGCACCTTTGTGGGATGAAGGGCTGGGGGACAGCCTCAGCCTGGCAGGGGGAGAAGAGGAGATGAAGCCAGGGCGACACAAGGGCTGGGACCCACATAGCCCAGAGCTGGGCACAGCACCCTGTGCTCACCGCTCCTCCTCGCCCTCCAGCAGCTTGCGGTAGGCGTTGATCTCCATATCCAGAGCCAGCTTGATGTCCAGCAGCTCCTGGTACTCATCCAGCTGCTGCTGCATGCGTGCCCGCATCTCGGCCATCTCCCGCTCCTTGTCGGAGAGCAGGCGCCGGTTGGTCTCACGTTCCCTGGCCAGGATATCCTCCAAATCGTGCAGCTTCGCTTCCTTGGCAGCCAACTGCGGGGAGGGAAGGTGAGGGCGGCCACTCCACCCGGGGCCGTGCCCAGAAGGGGACCATCCCCAGGGCAGACATCCCAAGGAACCCTTTGGTCTCAACTCACCTGCTTCTGCAGCTGGCTGACTTCTGAGGAGAGGTTATCAATGCGGATGCGGGTCTGCTGCAGCTCCTCATGGGCAGCACCCACCATGTTGCTGTTCCTCTCAGCTGACTGCTTGGCATTCTCCAGCTGGGGGACAGGACAGGGATCAGCATCTCAGCACCCACAGCCCCCCTGTGCTCTGTGGGGCTGGAGGGAGAGGAGAGTGGCGTGGGGAGGCTGCTCACCTTCGCCCCGTAGGTTTTCTCCAGTTCCTCCTTGTAAAGCCTGATCTGGGCTTCATGCTGGCTGCGCAGCTCCTGCAGGGCCTCGGAGAGCTTGCTCTCGAACTCGCGCTGCCGCCCGTTGTCGATCTCCACCAGCCGGGTCTCGTGGCGCCGCTTGGTCTCCCGCAGCTCCTGGGGACAGGCCAGGGGACACTGTGTCACCTCAGGGAGGGGACACAACACATGCAGTGGGGGTTATCACAAGCGATCCCAGCCCCACTGCAGCACACCACAGCTCACCTCACTGTAAATGTTCTTCTGGAATTCAAGCTCTTCCTTCAGCGTCTGCAGCCGGTTCTCAGCATCCACGCGGCGCAGCATCTCATCCTGCAGCTGTTTCTTGGCTTCACCCAAGGCACTTTCCAGCTGGCAGGGAATTGAGAAGGACCATCACAGCGGGCTCTGGGCACTGCACCCGGCACGGCTGGGGACCCACCACCCACCTGCATCTACCCCACAGCCCCTGGCATGGCGAGGACCTGGCAGCCCCCAGGTAGGGGGGTATAAAAGGGACCCCTGGGTCAGCTGGAGACAGAGCTGCCACTGCTCACCTTGGCCACCTGTCCCCTCAGGTCCCGCACTTCAGTTTCCAGATTCCTCTTCTCACCCAGGGCCGTGGAGAGCGCAGCCTCCTTGGAATTAAGCAAAGCCTCCACGTCCTTAAGGCGTGCCTGGGCAGTAAGCAGATCCCCTTCCTTCTTGGCATTCCTGCAGGGCAAAGGACGGCACAGGTGAGTGGCATGGCAGGAAGAATCATAGTCATCGGGAAATGATGGAATTGCTTGGGTGCAAAGGGACCTTAAAGCACATCTCATTCCACCCCCTGCCATGGGCAGAGACATCTTCCACTATCCCGTGTTGCTCCAAGCCCTGTCCAACCTGGCCTTGGACACTTCCAGGGGCAGCACTCTGCAACCTGTGCCAGGGCCTCATCACCCTGACAGGGAAGAATTCCTTCCCAATATCCCATCTAACCCTGCCCTCTTGCAGTGGGAAGACATTCCCCTTTGTCCTGTCACTCCAGACCCTTGTCCAAAGTCCCTCTTGAAATTTTGGAGTCCCTTTAGGTAGTGGAAGGGACTCTTAAGGTTATGTCAAGCTTCTCATCCACCAACACCTCCAAGTTCTTCTCCTCAGGGCTGTTCTCAGAAAAGCCTGTGCACTGTACCCCAAGCACAAAGAGTGGCACACCGCCCCCAAAAGAGCTGCACCACTGTCCCTAACAACCACCCACCAAGGGGACCAGCATTTCCCAGCCACTTGGCACACCCAACCCTAGTTTGGATACTGGAAAGCAGGAAGGGCTGGGAATGACTGGGGGAGCAGGAGGAGCCTCAGGGTGCAGCTCCCATGGGCAATATGCACACCCACGGCATGGCTGCATCGCAAGAGACCAGTGCTGATGAGGCTGGGGCTGGAGTGGCACAGTGTGGCATGGTGGGACACAGTGCAGTGCACTGGGACATTGTGGAGCGCGTTGGGGTGTGGCACAATGTGGTACAGTGTGACATGGAGCAGCACTACGTGGTGTGGCAGAGCCCACCATGGCATGATAGAGTCAAACGTGGTGTAGTGTGGCTCAGCATGGCATGGCATTGTGTGACACGGGGCTGGATGGGGCAGCAGCAGCTGGGGAGGAGCTGAAACTGCCCCATAGCCAGTGTTGCCCACCTGAGGTGGGCAGGCAGAGGAGTCTGTGGCACCCTGCCAGTGCCAATAGTTCTGTGCCTCTCCTGGAGTGGACAGGGGGCACCAGGCGATGAGTGGGGTCTGGGGGCCGCGCTGGTGTGGCTGTGCCTCGCCATGAGCTCAGCTGTTGCTCAGTGGATGCAGAGCTGTGGTGCCTCAGCCCCCCAGTCCAACCTCTGGCATCACCATGCACACTCCTGCACCATCCCAGCCCCCACTGCTCCCCTCTCTCTTCCAGCCCTCTGACAGCAGGTCACAGCCATTCCTTACAGACCCACCGTGTGACCAGGGAATCTGATCTGACTGCACCACCAAAACACAGCCTGGAGCTATTTTGGTAGGTCCTATAAAAAGAAAAGAACCAACGGCCCCCAGCCGCCACCAAGCCCCGGGTGGGATTGTTACCCCACCTCCCTCAGAACGGGGTGTGGGGCTGGCGGAGGTGGAAGGCGCCCGAGGAGCAGCCGAGGAGCCCCAGGGCCGTGGGGGAGCACTGGCCGCACGCCTGGGGCAGGGAGGGCACGCCCGCACCGGGACACCACGGCTCACGAACACCAGGGAGCGGCTGCGGCACCGCCGGCACCCGGCCCATCCCAGGGCAGCATCCAGACCCACCAGCAACGGGACCCGGGACCAGCAGGGACGGCGGTCCCAGACTCGCAGATGTGGGATGTCAGAAGCTCCTAGATTGGCCAACAGCAGATTTTCCTGCATTTCTTTCCGTTTCCCGACCCGAGCCAGCATGGAGAAGTTATTCTGTTATTTTGCAGACTAAAGCAAAGGTTTCAGAATCCTAGGCTACTGTTCTTAAGTGCAAACCTTGCTTCAAATCCCAGGATATTCCATGTTAACTTGAGGAAGGACAGTTTAAGAAAGTAACAATTCCTACATGTACAGTGTTATAAATGGTATTGTGATGTTGGCTTTTCGCATGTTACATAATTGTTACGAATGTATTGTGGTGTTGGTTTTTTTATGTTCCTTAATGTTAGGAAAACCTTGCTTCAAATCCCAGGATATTCCATGTTAAAAGAGTAGGAATTCCACTTGAGAAAGGACAGTTAAAGAAAGTAACAATTCAACATGTACAGTAACGAAATTCAGAACCGCTTAAAGTGCTGCTGTCAGGAAAAGGAGAGCCCAAGAGCCTCTGGGAATCCAGGAACAGCTTGCAGACTTTTTCTTGGAAGTGTGTGAAGACCTATCTTCTGCCTTTCTTTCCATTTCTGAAAGCTCCTTTCCCAGCCCAGAACACTCTTTATTGTGGTGCAAAGGGCTCAGTATAACATACTGGATCTGTAATGAATTCTAGAATGTTTCTGTGGTTGGATTTTCTATTTTCATGTTTGGGACTCTCAGGTAAGAGGGTCTCAATGATATGCATAGAGTATGATTTCACAGCCCATAAATTCCATAAAATAGCCTCTTTTATGTCTAAATAGCATTTAAGCAGTCTAGAGAATTTGGACTTTAGCCCACAGTGGAATAACTGACCAAGAAATGCTGCTGGTCCCCCTTTTCCAGGGAACCACAGTCTCGCTTGCCAGAGCTGCTGCTGGAGCTCTGTGCTGGGTTCTTCCTGTTCAACCCACTCCTTTTGTGCCAGTGACTCATAGGACAAGAATGCCAACTGGGAGGGGATCCGAGGCTCCAAGGCTCACTGCAACCAGCGCTTGAGGCCGAGTTTTCCCATCTGGCCCTGGCTCATCCCCACAGCCAGCGTGGCCACCCCAGCACTCCTGATGGGGTCCAGTCCTGTCCTTCCTGATGGAGTGAACTGCCATGTGACTCCAGGAAGAGCTCATCCCTGGTGTTTTGCTGCTGCTCTTTGCTCGCCGTGTCAGCTGTGGAGGTTTGGCTACAGCTAGAGCACACTGGCTCTTCGGGATGGGGCTCTGGCAAGACCTGAATCGTATGACTCTTTCAAGGGACAGCAGTTCCATTGGTAAGTGACAAACGGAGGGAAAAATCCTGATGGTTACACTTGTGTCTGCAGCAGATTTGCCCTCTCCAGGGACCAGAGGGATCCAGGGCTCTGGGCATCAGCGCCTGGAAAGCCCCATAGTAAACCCCAGATGATTCAAGGACAAATCCTTTTTCCTTAGAAGCCTCCTGTGTTCAACTCTGGATTCCACCACGAGGAGCAGAGTCAGAAGCTCAGAGCTCTCCAGCCATGGGGCTGTTTGGGGTAGTTCTGCCAGAGGGAGAGGGGTGAGACAAATCCTCTTCTGTCCTCTGCTCCAGTGGTCTGCAGAACTCGGCTCCCTGGGACCCGAGCATCTCCCCCCATACTCCTTCCAAACACACCCTGACCCCGAACGTGGCAGCAGCCTCTGGATGAGGGATCAGCACACAGGCAAGCCCTCTCTGGCCCTGGGGACCCCCAGCCCACCGCTTCACACCAGCCCTGTTGATCCCCGCTCCAGCCCAGTCAAGCTTTGAGTTTTCCCTTCTCCTGCTCTCAGGTCCTGCTTTTATTCCCCGGAAGCCTCACAGGCTCCAGCTGGCGCTGGGCTAAAAATAAAAACTTCCATGGCAGCCGTGTCGCTCCCACTTCCCTGGAGAGGAGGACGAAGCCGGACCTTCCTCCTCCTCCTCCCCAGAGGCTTTCACTGGCCTCTCCATCCTGCCTGCTAGAGCCTACAAGATCCCAAATTCCCCAGTGAAAAGGGAAGCAGAGACTCATTCTGGAGGGCTGGGTGCCTCCAAATCCCACAGGATTTGATCCCCTGTGCTGGGAGAGCCATGAGTAAAAACAATCCAAGAGAAGAAAAAACAACAGAGGCATCAAATCCTCAAGAAACAAATGTCTCAAGAGAAAAGATGGAGGGAAAAGGGGCCTCAAGACGTTTTATTTTTAGCTTTTAAAAGCAGGAAGAAGGAAAAAAAAAAAAAGATTGAAAATTGCAGCTGAGCTGCCAGAAAATCCAAATGTTAATGGAAAGTTGGATCTGCTCTGGCTGTGCTCAGCACAGACAGACATGAGGCTGCGAAGTCGACGCGACGGATTCAGAGAGGGCTCAGGGACAGCCCCGCAGAGCAGCATCTGCTACTGCTTCCCCCCACTCTGCCCCAAAATCCCAGCCAGGAAACCTGGCAGGCCTGGGCTCTCCCTCTGGAAAAGTCAAGACAGGACAGAGTCATCAGAGCTCGTTGGAACAGCTCCAGGCATGAGCCCACCATGCTGCTGGAAAGATGCCAACCCTCTCCGAGATCCCAGAGCCCACTCAATGCATTTTTACGAAACACTCCTTGGTTTCCCTCTCCACTATTAACCCCGTAAGTGTTCCTGAAGCTTGGGCAGCACTGGGCTTTATACACTGGAAGAGGACCAATGAGTGGGATAGAGCTGGTGGAGGCGCAGGCATTCCCCTCCTTCCCTGCCTCCAAATCGCAGCTGCCCCAGCTTGGAGAAGGTGCCAACTCAGGGAACTCGCTGGCTCCTGCCCCACCCATAAATCTTTATGGACATTGCAAATTCCCCAGGACTGCCGGTCTCAGTCCCACCTGGCTGCCAGGGGCCACTCCCAGCTCCCGGCCACGCAGGCTGAGAACGCTATCCCAGAAAAGGCTTTGACATGTTTACAGCTTGGGAACCTGAGGCAGGAGTGGCAGTGTGTGCCCATGGAAGTCTCTGATTGCTGGGAGGACCCAGAAAACCTGCTTTGCCCCACCTTGGGCAGGCTGCTCTCTGTGGCACTGCCCCCAGTGCCAGGGATCTGTCCCAGGACTACCACATGTATCCCAGGGATCACTCCCCCATCCCAGGGATCACTGCCCCGTTGCAGGGATTGTTCCCCAATCCCAGGGACTGTTTCCCCATCAAGGATTGTTCCCCCATCCCAGGGACCAGGGCCCCACGGGACAAGCAGCAGAGACAGCATGAGGAGAGGCGGACCTGGAAAACCTCTGCAGTGGGGCAATGGGAATGTGGCAAAGCAGCTTCTCCCAGCTTCTGACTCATCTGTGCCGCAGTGCCTCTGCCAAATCACCAGGATAAACATGGGCCGGTCTCCTAGCAGGGGAGCTGGAAATAGCCAGCATGATGTATAGTGAGGACAACATCTGCACGGAGCCGGCATCCTGTCGGGCACCAGAGCCCTGCCAAAGGCAGCTGGGGATGCCAGCACCAGCTGGGCTCACGGATGCATGGCAACAGCTTCCACCCTCTGGCATCAGTGGTGCCAAAGACCCCTCCTGGTGCCAGGGTCAGTGCCGGCCCCGCCGCAAGCTCCTGACACGCTCTTGACATGCTCATCCATGGGGCTGAGGGGCTTGTCCAGCTCCACGTGGCCCCAGTGGAGCAAAAACAGCTCACTGGCATCTCCCAAGAGCTGGGCTTCCCCTCCTGGAATTGGGATCTGGCCTTTCCTTGCACCTTTAAAATGAACCAAAACTGCTGCTTCGTTGGGAGCCAGGAAAAAGCCTTTCATGGGGAGGTAAACGGACCCCCAGTCTAGGATTCCCCAAACCCAAGATGTTCCTGTCCCTCCACAACTCCCCTCACCAGGAACACTGCTGGGAGTGTTCAAGTGTGATGGAACCTGACCATACCAATACCTCCAGCCACACACACCCCTCTGAAGGTTTGAAGGAGCTTTTTTCCTTCTCCTGGATGCACCAGAGCAAAGACCTGTCACCCTTCAGCCTCCCCTCTCACCACAGGAGAAGCACTTCAGCTTCAGCAGCATCACAACCAACTGATGCAGGTGGCTGCAGCATGGACCAACAGCCAGCCACGTGCTGCTTAAGAGCTCAAAGCACATTTCTGAGAATAGATAGTGTATTAATTGTTTAGAATTAACAATGTTGCAGCTTGGTGCTGTCTGGGGAGCCCCAGAGTTGCTCACTCCCTGTCCGGGCTGTCACGCCAGCTGGTGACTCATCCCAGCCTCCACCAGCAGCTCGGAATGGAAATCCCAAGTCACCAACTGACGCTGCTGTTTGGGCTGAGTCCCCCATAGTAACAGGACTGTCCATGGTTTTGGAGGGTGGATGGCATTACCAGAGGGGTTTTGGAGCTGGAAAAGGAGGTTTTGCCCTTTTGCCACGTGGGACTCATCGGGGGGAATGGGAAAGACTTGGTTTTCCACAGCCCACGTGTTTTTGGGGGAGGTTTGTATCAGGCATAAATCTGTGTGTCTGCACAGACAAAGGGCAGGATTTATCCTCCATGGACAAGTGTCCCAGCTTGGAGCATGTATCACAACACTCCAGCAGGTCTGACAGTGCCTGGCTGCCTGTGAGACCCCCTGCCAACCTGTGGAACCCCATTTGCTGCCTGTAGGACCCCCTCGTCACCCCGAAACCCCTTTTCCCAGCTGCCTGTAGCTTTTCCAGGGTGCAGCAAGCCCCAGGAGACTGATGCAAAGAGGACGAAAAGTACAAGGAGGATCAACCACTGGAGACCCCCGAGCTGGGAGCACACAGAGCCCAGCACTGCTTGTGGCTGAGCAAAATGAGGGCAGGATTTCCCTGTGGGGAATGTCCACCACCAAACCCTGGGCTACCTGGAACAAGCCTCCAGACTGGGGTGACATGCAAAGTGCTACCAGTTGAAACTTGATTGAGCAAACCTGGCCCAGTCCCACATCTGTCACCAGAACTGCTCCTGGAGAGCTTGAGAATTGTCTGCATGGCACTGGGAAAACCTGGCCAGTGTCTGTGCAGGTCCTGAGGGGATGGGCTGAGCCCAGGGTTTCCAGAGGGAGGCCAGTTCCTTGCTTGAAAAAACTGCATTGTCCACTGAAAAAGGTCACCAAACACTTGAACAGGCTGCTCGGGGCAGTGGTGGAGTTGCCCTCCCTGGAGAGATTTAACAGACACGTGGCATTTGGGGACATGGCTTAGGGGTGGCCTTGGCAGGGCTGGGAGAACTTGATGATCTTGGAGGGCTTTTCCAACTGAAACTATGATCTGATTCTATCTCTTTATAAATCCTAAAATCTGAGCTGTTTAGAACACCACAATCAAACACTGGTCAACCCCACTCGCAGCCCAGGCTTGGCACAACCCAAACCCATCCATTTTGAACATGCCAGCCTGCCTTTTCCTAGCTTCCCATGGAATCTTGAATTGGGTTACCTAAAAGATACTTGATGGTCTGGAATTGAACCATACTAAATATAGATCAAAGCAATAACACCCTTTATCAAGGAAAAGAAACTTGCTAAAAAAAGCTTGGAATTGTGCTGGAAAGAGAATTCTTTTAGACACAACTCAAATATGTCAATACACCACCTTCCACACTGCTCAATTCCACCTTCTGAGGACAAGGTTTCGGTAGGAGAAACACGAGAAAAATACTTTGAGATCATGGAATATCCTGAGTTGGAAGGGACCCACAAGGATCATTGATTCCAACTCCTGCACAGGACAGCCCCAAAAATCCCACCACGTGCTTGAGGGTGGTGCCAGCTTGTTTTCAAACCCAGAATTTGCTAACAGTTTGCAAAGTTGTCTATTGCTGAATAAAGCCAAAGCCTTTGGGAAGAGGAGGGAAGAAGGAAATTCCAAGTCTTCATGGCACTACTCTGAACACTCACCATGGTAACAAGTGAGTTTTGTATCATTATTATAGTTAAATTATATGTAATGACAAATTAACAATTAAGTTTTGGACTGGATGAAATTTAAGGCGTTTTGCCCAGCCTTGACTATCTCACTCCGACACAGCAAAAGCCAGTTTTTTAATAACTGGGCTAAAACTTAATGGGAAACTTGTGGGTTTGGTTGGTTTTTTTTCTACCTAGAACAGCTCCGAGTGTTGCCCCTCCATGGAAACCCCAGAACATTCCATTCACTTCAATACATCCTTCTCCGGATGAACGAGAAATGCTAAGCCCATAAACCACTATCTCGAAGGATAAAGACAAAGCAGAGATTCCCGGTGTTTCCCTGGGAGATTGGGCATGGCAGGAGCCTTACAAATGGAGTTAAAAACAGGGAGCTGAGTCACTTGTATTAGTCATATCTTCAGGACCAGGAGCACTGGCGGAAAACGGCCATAAGCTTGTGTTTTGCTAGGAGCTGGCAACACAGCCAGGATGTGGAGCAGTGGAGAAGGAGCAGGGATGCAATCCCAGCCCCAGAAGCAAGGAAACATGCTGCCAACGCTGCAGATGTGGCTGCAGCTCCCCTTTCCTCTGCTCACATGTGCAGTTCCTGAGCACAAAGGGGTGATGGGAAGGGATGAGGATGTCGCTCTGTACCTGCTGCATCCTGATCCACAATGGAAACCAGGTCCCTGTGCAAGGCGGGACAAGGCAGAAAGGAGCCAAGACTGACAAAACAGGGCAGGAGTTCAAGGCCTCCTTTTTCTCTTCAGAAGCAGCAGCAGCTCACCCTGTTTTTCATAAATTGGGCACGCAAAGCTTCCGGCCAGCAACATTTGCTTAAGAAACAAAGCGAGGGATTGTTGGATCCAGATGCCACACGTATTCCTGGGAACAAAAGGATTTGCTCTCCCGGCTCCAGCAGCGCAGATAAAGGCAGACGAGGTGTTTACACTGCACAAGGTCTGTTTGCGTGTGGCGGTGGCAGCGAGGCCGGCAAGGGCTGCGCTGGGGCCGCCTGTTTGCGCGCTCCGACCGCCGATGTTGAGTCACTGCCGGCACCGGGAGCTCCAGCTGCTGTTGGAGTGGCTGCAGGGATGGGTACAGATAGGATGCCACTGGGAAAATGCAGCTCAGTGTAGGGATGAGCAGCAACCAAGGTGAATGCCTATGTTTTGCTGTGCTGTGCCACGTGCAGAGCTGCCAGCACACCTCTGCCCACTTTCCCTGCCAGCCTGCACTGTGCCAGGATGGAGCCCAGACCTGCTTGGCACGTGGGCAGGAAATAAGCACTTCCCCAGAGCGAGGACTGCGGTTGTGGCATCCCTAGAAAGCACAATTTAGCCCCAACTGCTGCCTGCACAGAACAGCCTGTGAACAGGACCACCTTGAGACGCTCCAGCCTCCCCACCACCTCCCTTCCGCTCAGCCTCACGTCCCTGCAACACACTCACCACCAGGAAAACCCAGTCCAGTGGCTTTTTGCTCTGGAACTGCAGAGCTGAGGCTGGGTTGCACAAAGCAGCATCTCTGCCCTGAAACAGGGGCCTGGCAGCCACCCAAACAGCAAAGCACGATGCCCAGGGGGGAGGCTGCTCTCCTCAGTGCTCCCCTTCTCCCCTGAAGCCCCCGGCATGGAAGCTCAACTTAGAAAACACCCCCAGTTTGTCCCAGTGTAGCCTGGTGCCCCGCGGGGAGCATCCTTGCGCCCCACAGATGCTGCTGGGGAGTGGGTTATCGGCTGTCACGCCAGGAAGGAAGGGGCAGAGCGTGACTGCCGGACCGGCGGGGCCCCCCCCGAAGCGCGGCCCCGCGGTGCCGCACCCTGCTCCAGCCCAGAGACACACGGCTGAGCGTGACTCATCTCCCCGCTCTGCCAGGGCCCATCCAGAGCCCTGCCACGGCCCATCCAGAGCCCTGCCACAGCCACGGCGAGCCCACCGCACTGCAAGGAGAGGGGGACACGCGGCTCTTCGCAGTGGGGCAACTGGCCACCCCTCAGTGCCCGTGGGAGCTGGGGCCACGTTTTCTTTGGGCTCCCACCCCTTTGAAGCCCACATTACACATCCACACCCAGAGCTTGGACATTTGTTTGGGCTCATGTGACTCATGTGGGGTTTTAGGGAGAAAAACTGTGTCCTGAAGCTGTTAATGAATAAAAACCTCAACAAACTGGAACTTCTGAGCTCCAGCTGAGCAGCATGGAAATGCCAAGCTCTGTCCGACCAGGATGGCAGCACTGGACTGGATGGCAGGAGGACACGGGTGTGGAAAGCAGTAGCCAGAGCAAGTGGCTGGAGATGGCTTTTGTGCAAGAGGGAGGAGAGACGTCTGCTATCAGAACCTTGCTCCTACAGAGGTGCTTCTGAGCCACTCACAGCCCCGACACAAAAATTCAACAGCTTCAGGAGAGCCCATGTTTGCTCCTACCCTGGCTCCGCCACCTCTCCACAGGGATACGGCGCCAACGCCTGCAATGGTGCAACCCCATAATTAAGGAAGGTATAGTAGAGGCAGGGCAGCACCCACCCTGCACCCTGTGTGCTGGGGAACTTTGTCCCTGCTGCTGTTGCAATTCCTAGCTCTACTAACCGTGGAAGGCAGAAATAGGGCATTGGCTGCAGCTTGGAGGACACCCCAAGCCAAGGGCACCTTCACCTTCCTTGGAAAAAGGTAATTGGTTTATGGTAGAGAACGTGAAATGTTCGGCCTCACCAGGAACGGAGGTGCCCCACCCCAGCTGGGTTTTGTGGTATCTCTGTGGGCTGAGTTCAATGCACTTCTTTAACCAACTTCCACACCCTTTGGCTTTCCCCAGCACCCACACCCCTGGATCCCACCGTGTTTCATGGACACGCTGTGGCATCCTTCACATACAAGAACAAGGAAAAATGTGTGTATTTTATTATACTCTTATCAAGGACGTGGAGTGACAGGGCAAAGCAGAATGGCTTTAAAGTGAGAGGGCAGATTTAGACAAGGTATTAGGAAGAAACTCTTCCCTGTGAGGGTGGTGAGGCCCTGGCATAGCTTGCTCAGAGAAGCTGTGGCTGCCCTATCCCTGGAAGGATAGGGCTTCTCCTGGGTGGCCGAGAGCCTGGCTGTCACACAGATGTCTCTGCAGTCAGGGCTGCAGCTGCCACTGCACCAGGTGGGGCTGGGGGGCTACGCCAGCACCCACAGTTGTTCAGCTTCACACTGGGGATATTCAACCCTGGGCAGGGAGGGGAAGGGAGCAGAGGCAGGTGGGCACCCAGCCCCGACATCACGCTGTCTGATGGCAGCTGTTGACAGAGACAGGTTTTACATGGCACCAGCCTCAGCTGTTTGGGAACATGCTGAGCTGGTCACAAAGGAACAGGCTCAGCAAACAGCCTCACAAAGAGCAGGATGGCGAAACAGGTAATGCAGCCAGTGATGGGACAGTGGAAGGTGATTCCCAGCTCATCCTGAACCCACTGAGCTGACACTTCCTGGGGAATCCTCCATGCCAGGCCTAATTTTGGCCAGGACTAGAGGAAGAACTCTGGTGAGTTCTTTCCTGGTTGCCAGCAGCATGAAAGGAAACTGCACCTCCCAAAGGGCACAAATTCAGCAGAACATGGAGCTGGCAGCTACCCCACATGTCCCACCCTGGCTGTGCCACCCTCTCTGTCTGCATCCCTGAGCACTACACTGAGAACAACTCCCCGTCCTCTGGGCTCCAGAGTTTGAGTGTTGATGGGATTCAGACAAGTGAAGTGACACGTGCAAGGCTGAAAAACACTTGTGGCAGCATGTGGGACCGGGGCAGGCTGGGACGGGCTGTCAGGGATGGATCCCTTCCCACACCAAACGCAGCCCTGATTCTCTTTGCAATCACTTCTCCTTAATCCTCAGCTCCAAGGATAAGGTCCTTAATTTAACCAGAGTGTATCCTATCATCATAAATATATATAAGGCAACAGGATTTCCTCTCACTCCCCTCATCCCTGGGAAAAGTGAGGGGATGAGCTGTGGCTGGAAGACAATGGCAAACACAGCAATGGGAGAAAACACACCAAAAGTGCTGGAGCATGTTTCTCTGCCACAATTTTTCTTGGAAAAAGAGGGGCTGGATGTTTGCACAGGCGAGAATTCCTCTCCACTGGGAACAGCTAATGAAAACCTTCACCTTGAAGAAACGTTTTGCCACGGAGCCCTCCAGCCCCGCAGTGTGCCAGGGGGGGCCGGCATGCCCAGCCAGCCCGAGCTGCTGGCTGCAGATGTCAAGGGACAACCAATGTGTCTGCAGGGCTGGAGAGTCAGGCTGGCGTGTTTAAGAGGGTCCCAGTGGGCCACGAGGGTCTGGACCAGCCCAGCTCTGTGTTGCCGACTCCCCCAAAGTATCCTCAGCTGCACAAGCTGCTCTTTGTTCGCTCCGAAAGGGCAAAGCCTCCTCCCACCCAAAGCATTCCCTCCCTGGCAGGGATTTCATGAGGCAGACGGGGGAGCAGCCCAGGAGCCCAAAGTTTCACCCCACGCAAAATGTTCCAGCACAAGCTCATCACAGCTGAAGGAAGTGCCCGGCCTCCCAGCAGCACTGAGCCTTAATTCTTTTTCCTCCCTTTTTTTCAACTAAACAGGTTTTGTTTTACCTGCTCCTGCCTGGAGGGTCATCGCTGAACAAAGCATGGGGTAAAACCCCCCTGGACTGGGGAAGGGTTGGGTTCACCTCCTGGCACCCCAATGCTGCCTCTCTTGCTCTGCCCTTGGATGAGCTTCCTCCCTCCACAACAACGTTTGGGAAATAAGAGATTTGTCCTCATTAGGGTCAGGGATGAGATCTGGGCCCCAGGAGGAAGAGGCCCTGCCAAGGCACTGGCTTAATCAGGTTAGGGGCTGCAATTCAGGAAGGCATCGCTCATCAGCTTTGGTACTAACAAGGGCTGGTTCCTGCCTTGGAGAAGGGAGGTGACCACCACATGGCCATTGCATGGCCGCTCCTCACCCATGCAGTGGGCACTGAATTCCTCAGGGGGCCTCTCCTAGGATTGAAGGCGCCCAAGAGCTGTATTCTACATCCCTGCACCACCACACTGGGGCTTGCACTGACAAACGTCTCCCACTTGCGGGATGGGATGAATTCTCATGGAACAAGGCAAGGGCTGTGGCTCCTGTTCACCCTGTGAGTCAGAAGCCAGCTTAAGGAGAGGGGGCAATGGGCCAAGCACAGAGCATCTCTCCAACCTCTGGTGCCATGCTGGAATCCAGGTGTCCTCCAAGGAGGGACAGAAGCCTGAGGACACCGGGGACAGGGGCATTTCAGACTAGTTCTATCTCTACCCATGGCCTGGGAGGGGATGATGCCAGTGTTGCCAGCACCCCTGAGTCACCAGCCACCCTCACCGCACCCTCTGCTTTGCCTGAAGCGTGGCTACGGCATAGCCAGAGGCCATCCAGAGCTGGGGACACATGTGGCACCGGGACAGGCAGAATTGCCCAGAGGGGTCCCTTGTCCCAGGGCACAACCAGTATCAGGCTGCACAGGGCTGAGGGTCCCCGTGCAAAGAGCCAGGTGAGCACTTTGGGAAACCCCTCCTGGATCACCACTGGAAGCAGCCAAACAGGCAGTGGGAAGAGCCCACTGGGAACTTCCCCAAAAGGAAGAGCAGTTGGCCAGGGACAGAGGGGTAGCAGGAGAGAGAGGGCAGGCAGCTCAGCTCTGCTCAGACCCTCCTCCACCCATGCAGCTCTTGCACTCGTGCGTCAGTACTGGTTTGACTGGTCTCTTGTTTGCACACCCTGTCCCCCTCCAGTCAGCACTTCTTTCCCCTCCCCAGACAGAGCATCCAGCAGCCAGGACTGTGTCCATCCAGACATGTCATGCCCTGGCTTCCTGGCCCCCCACCCTCCCTCTGTGCTGCTAAGACAACCCTTGCATCGGGCAGTGGCAATGCTGTGGGTGCTGATAAACGCAGCCCTGGGCGCCTGCCCTGCGGGAGATACCCGGTGCTTCCCCAGGGCTGACGGGCACAGCGATGGGTGCAGAGGGCTGCCAGTTACTTTTTAGCCAAAGTGTCCCTGTGTCAAGGACAGTGAAGTGGCCCCAGACCAAGTGGTGACCCAAGGGCTCAGGGTAGGTGGGGAGAGTCGGCAGAACAGGCCTATCCCTGCCCACCTGGATGGCAGGCAGCAGAACAAGGTCTGAACAGGTCCTTCCTGATCCTGCCAACAGTTCTGACCCCTCCACAGGGTTGGGCTCGTGGCTGCCCCATTCCCTCATGCCCCAAAGATTCGGGACACCCCAGTCAAACTGAACCCAAAGAGCAGCATCGCAGCTCAGACACCAATTGTGCTCCTCTCTCAGCAGCCCTGCCTCATCAAGCAGGTCCCCAGGGACACAAGATGAGCTGCAGCCTCCTTGCAAAGGTTTTGGGGGTTGGAGAGCAGCCCTCATACCACACCCTAGGAAGACGGGACACGCTAGAGGCAGGAATGAACAACACTGGCTTCCCCCGCGTCTCCGCGCTTCCATCTCATCGACCGTGACTCAGAGGTGACTAAACACAGAAACAGCCCTGTCCCCTAGAGCCCCGCGCACCAACTGCTCTCCAAAACCCACTGAAACCCATCTCTCAACCACAAGCTACTCTTCGGGAACCCCCGCGAGTCACAGCACTTTTTCAGGGGATTTGTCAGAGCCCGGGAACAAGCACAGAAGCTCCAGGAGCGCAGCCCATAGCAGGGAAAAATTCCACATCCGTTTTCCACACGGCCGGCTCCACAGCGCAGCCAGCTCCCAGCTCCCCTCCAGCCACGGCTGCGGGCCGGGCATTTTTTCCAGCCCTTGAAAGATCGCGGCCAAGATAGTTCTGGGTTTGCATAACGCAGAAAAAGCCTTTAGACAGCTCAGCTCCTCCTCTCACCAGCATCTGGATCCTTGGGATCCGGGAGCAGGGATCTGGCGAGCCGCAAACCGCCTTATCTGAGGACGGAGCTGCAGCACGGGAAATAGCTAAATATAACCCCACATGGCTTTCGGAGACAGCTGAAACAGGCAGCACACTCCCTCCCTCCCTTCCTCCCTCCCTCCCAGGTAGAGTATTTATGGCATCTACCACGGAAGTTAATTTTAGCCTCTTTTGGTACAGGCTCAAAATGAGGCGTCCAGAATAAGAGGCAAAAGATCAAATGGAAGAAGAAGGGGTTGTCCCGCCACTGCCCAGCCCGGATCCGGCTGCGAGCCAAAGTTGATGACGGAAAGGGATCCGCTCGCTCCTTCCGTGGAACGGGATTTGGGGAACTGAGTGCCATAGGGACACGTCCTGACGCTGCACGGGCTGGCAGAGCCCGGGGGAAGCCCAGTGCCAGCCCCTGCTTGGCCAGCAGTGACATTGGCCAGGGAGCCCCGTGTCCTCAGGGGACCTGTGCTGGCAACCGGTGACAGCCCTGAGGAGGGCAGAGGTACCCAGAGGCAGCAGGGAGGGGTCCACGAGGGGGGGCATTTCTGATGGCAGGGAGGGAAAGAAATGAACCCGATGGGAAGCGGCTGGAGGGATTCGTGCCTCAATGCGGACTGGGAGCACGTCACCCAGTGACAGCTGGTGGGAGGGAGGCATGGGTGCTGCCCACACACTGCTTCCCCCAAAGCCAGGGACCCCACAGAGTAGGAGCAGCTTGGCACAGGGAGAGTTAAGGCAAACAAAACCTGGAGCAGGTTCTTTAATCGGTGCCAAAGACAGCAAAGAAAAATAGGACGAGCAAGCGAAATCTGTAGGCAGGACAGAGCCAGCTGGCTGGCACCGCTTCCCGGGCTGTGCCGGAGCGTGTTTAGGAATAGCTCCAGCATGACGAAGGCAGAGGGGCCGCCAGCCTGGCGCTTGTGCCCCGCATAACACAGACCCTCCGGGGGCCCAGGGCATGTCTGCTCAGCCCCAGCCCCAAGCGTCCCCAGCTCTGCTCCCAAATCCCCTCTCCAAGGGCATCCCGGCCAAAGATGGCGCTTGGAGGGAGAGGGGGAATGACGAGAGAGCTTCTCTCCTCTCTCGGTGCCTACCACAGACACTCCTCCCCGGCTAGGCCACGGATTTTTCCTCTCCCTGCCTCCTCCAGGTCGCTCCTTGTTCCCTTCCCGGCTCCCTGCCAAGCATGACGACAGCACCCGTCCCACTGCAGTCCCCCCCCATCCCCAGGGCACTCACCGGGCTTTCAGCTCCTTGTGCTCCTCCCGGACTTTACTGAGCTCTAGCTGCAGCCGGGCTCTCTCTTTGGCCACTGAATCCAAGGTCTTGCGGGCATCTGCCAGCTCCGACTCGTAGGCAGCCTTGATGCCCGAGACCTCACGGCTCACCACCTCCTCGGACTCTGTGATGCGGAGCCGCAGGCCGGCGTTCTCCAGCTCCAGCGAGCGCACCTTGTCGATGTAGACGGCCAAGCGGTCATTGAGCTCCTGCAGGTCCTCCTTCTCCTGCAGGCGGGTGATGCGTGTGGGGGACAAGGGGGTCCCCGAAGCCCCGCTGCGGGTGCTCCTTTTCTGGGAAGGCGTCGCCATGGGGTCCGGCGTCGAGGCGAAGGACACGGCACAGGTCACGGCGCGATGTCCCACGCCACCCGCCCAGCTGTCGCGGCAGCTCCTGGTGTCTGAGTGCCTTGCTTATATCCCAGCTGGGCTGTTCACTGGGAGGAGGAGCTGTGAGGCGGCAGCGGGTGGAGTTATCCAAAACCTGGGTGGAGACAACTCGCATCAGGCTCAGCCCTTCCTTAGGAAAGGCTGGGAAAGCATCCCTGGGTAAAGAGGCCTTGAGAGGGTGTCTCTGGGGGCACAGTCCGGGATAACCCCCTTCCACACTCTTTTCTAGGGCGATTCCCCCGGCAGAGGCTGGATTTCAGACTGGGGGGACTTGGCCAAGGTAAAGTGCATCCTGAGAGGGGCTGCAGTAAGGGGGTGCAGCCAGGCACCCCCAGGGCCCTTGGGCTGAGCACCTCCAGGACATCGCTGTCCCACAGGACAGGGCAGGCAGCATCCTAGCAGCTGACCCCAGGGTGTGGGGGGTCCTGGCACACCCTGAATGCAGGAGCCACAGGCTGCACAGGACTCTGGGATCCAGGGACCCAAATACAGTCCCACGTCACCCAAAACACCCTGGTCTGGGTTTCCCTGAATCCTGAGGAATCCCAAACACAGAGCTCTGGGGCACCAAAGAATATCCCCACCCACCTACCCACTTTCCTGCACTGGTTTTGCTCAGTTCTCTCAGCACTGGTTGTCTCCATTTCCCAGCTCTCCTCAGTGCCAGCTGTGCCAGTTTGTAACTTCCCAAACTCTGAGCACCAGTTGAGCCCCCAGCCCGATTCCCTGCACTGTTTCCTGTTCTCCTGCCTCCTACTTCCAGCCCCTCCCAGACCCACTCAACCACCCTTCCAGTACCGCTGGTTCCCAGCAGGGGTGATTCCCAGTCCTCCCAGCGGGTACGGACTGCTCTGCCTCTCTCGAAGGGCTGCCAAGACTCGGGCACCTCGTGATTTCCAGATCTGCCAAATGCTTCCAGGAACTCCCAGTGCTACCACAGAGAGGGTGTCCCCTCCTTGGACTTCATCCCCCTCCCTGCATTGTGCTGTGGAGCCAAACCCTCCCGCGTGTGAGAAATGGGAATAAAATGTCAACGGGAATGGAAAAGCAACCCTTTTACACCCTAGAACTGAGGGGTGGGCGGGGGTCCCGGGGGCTCCAGCTTCCTCCTTGTGAGCTCCTGCTTAGAAAGTTGAGCTCTGCGGCAAGGAAAGCTGGAAAGGCAGCTGCACCTCGCAGCTGGGGACACTGGTGAGAGCCGGAGCACCCTAAAGCACAACCTCCCCCAACCATCCCCTGAGAACAGAGGGGTCCAAGGTCAAGGGCACAGCCAACCCGAGCCACGGCCGCCCGGCTCCTCCTGTCCGTGCTGCAATCCAAGCTCAATTTGCTTCTGAGCTCAGGGAGCGCAGCACAGCCCCAGGCAGGCTGAGAATGACTCACACAGCAACGGAGCAACACACGCAAACACGCAGAGCACACACAGGACACACGTGTGTCTGCTCGCCCTCTCCGTCAATGATTAACCCGCTGGCAGCCGCTCAGTCCCGCCTGCCGGTGCACGGTAGCGGGGTAGGGAAGAGACCCCGACCACAATCCAGGGTCAAACTTTCAAAAAGCAACAGCTCAGTGCCGGGAATCTGCCCCAGCGCCACGTCAGAGAGGCGAGGGGAAAGGGGGGGAAAGGGGGGGATGAGGGGGGTGTCAGCTGGGCACAGCCCTCCTGGCACTGCCACGCAGAGGGGTTGGGGTTCCCCCTCCTCCCCCGTCGCCACATCCCCTTCCCCAGCCTGGCTCGCAGGGGAGCCCCCTGCATGGAGAAGCCCCCATCAGTGCTGTAGGCAGGGGTTACTGTGTCACCACCCACCCAGCACCGGTCTCCCTGCGTCTCCAGGGGGAATCTGTTCTCCTTCACCCCACTCCTTTGTTCAGCCCCACGCAAATTCCTCCTTTCCTGCCTCCTTGCCTGTCCCGGGCTGTCATTCCTTCCCCACACCTTTCCTTTGTCCTCCCATGCGCACAGCCCGTTCCCTGGTGGGGGGAACGCCGCAGCTCTGGGAACCCCCATGCGTGTCACACGGCAAGGCAGGCGAGAGCATGCAGGACGCTGTGGCCCGGCCATGAGGCAGGGAACAGCCAGGGCCGGTGGCCCCGGCCCCGGCCCCGCAGCGAGCCACGGCCCCCGCAGGCCCCACGGCACAAAGAGGGCGGGCCCGGCTGCCAGGCCGCGGGGCACTGTGGGACGCGCGGGCCGCCCGCCACCGCGCAGCTCTGTTTTGTTTTAAAAGTAACCCTGGGTGCCAGGGAAAGCGAAAGGGCCTTTGGCCTGAGGGTGCTCCCTCAGCAGGAGGTGCCTGCCACGGTCCACAGCACCCAGGGGGACCAGAGCGTTCCCAGGGACGCGAACAGCGAGGCTAAAGCTTCCTTGCCTTAACGTGGGAAACAGCATCCAGGGTAAAGGCAGGGAGGGACCAGCTTGGGCAACAGCTGAAAATCACAGCTAAGGGTCACTGGCACAGCCTGTCCCTGATCTGGCACTCTTGGCGCCTCCTGGCTCCTCATGCTCCCCACAAAGCTCCTGCTCTGGACAGGACCCCGGCTCAGTCGGTGTCCCACGCTTCACTGCCCGGGGGATCCAACCCGGGGGCTCCCTCAGGCTGGGCGAGCAGGACAGGATGGGGGACCTGGGGGAGCCTACTTGCTCTGGAGCCCGCGGGGGCTGCTGGCAGCCTGGAGTGGAGAGCCCCCAGGGAGGGTCAGACTTCAGCTCCTTTGCAGTAGTTGCTCCACACACAGCTGGCCCGGGACGGGGTGGGCAGTGCTGCCCCACACTGCGCCTCTGCAAACCCGGGCACAGACAGCCCCATGCTGCTCCGCTTCTCCACCAGCCCCCAGGGGCAAGAGCATCCAACCCAACATGGGGACGGGGAGCCCAGCGCTAGCACAGTCCTGAGCTGGTCACTGGGTCTGCCAAAGAGGCACTTGGCACTTGTGCAAGGCAGGAGGGCTTAACACAAACCAGATGAGCAGGAGGACTGGCTGTGCTCCACAGCTCTGGCACAGGCACGGCGCTGTGCTTCAACCCACTAACATGGATTTCTCCAGGTTCTGTGGGCACCGAGGGAACCCGGGGTGCAGAACACTGCAGCAGAGTAATGGACAGGTGAGGGGCAAGGGACAGACAGGAGGCTGGGGCTTGAGGAGAGGCTCTCAGCAGAGGCTGCATCTTACTCTCGTGACTCAGAAAACAGAAAGCAGCCACATCTCTGGAATTTCAATGTACTTCCAGCTCTTTAGCCTCCAAGAACAGCGCAGTTTTGGGACCTGTAAACATTGTGATACAAATGACGTGGGCAGCAATGAAGCTGGATTTGGGAGTGACAAGAGGAACTGCAACTCCAGGGACCTCCACTCCCTGGCTGCTCCACATGGAGGGGTGCAGGAAAGGGATGAGCCATGGGGTCAGGCAGTGTCCCTGGGGCAACCCTTGTGGGCTGCTTTTCTGATGGCTTTTCAGGTCTTTTAGGCTCTTTGCAAGGACCCTGGGGTTCACTTCCTAGAGACTGCACAGCTTTTGGAGGTGCAGAACAACCCAGGGCTGAGCCACCCCAGTCCCCCAGACACCTTCCAAGTTCTCTCCCTAGCCAATGTACTCCCCTCAATCCTGCTCCCAGCACGGGGCCACTTCTCCTTTCCAGGGCAGGCACACCCCATCTCCAAGCGGGGCTTTTCTCTTTTAAGCCCATTCTTCTGGCCAAGAAGACCTAGCATCATTAGCCCTACACCTCCACCCACCTCACTACCAGGAGGAGAAGATCCCAGCCTCAAAATTTTTTCCCATCTGATCCCAGAAAGCTGAAAATTGCTGGGTTGGATGCATGCAGCAGTCCCAATCCCTTATAGCCCTGGCTAAGTGACATGCCCAAGTGTGAAGAGACAGATAGTGGTACAGGCAGGAATGGGACATGCAGAAAGGTGAATGGCTTTAAACTGAAAAAGAGAAGGTTTAGATGAGATGTTGGGAAGAAATTGTTCCCTGTGAGTGTGGTGAGGCATCAGCACAGGTTACCCAGAGGAGCCGTGGCTGCCCCATCCCTGGAAGTATCCAAAGCCAGGTTGGACGGGGCTTGGAACAACCTGGGATAGTGGAAGGCGTCCCTGCCCATGGCAGGGGGTGGAATGAGATGAGCTTTAAGGTCCCTTTCAATCCAGATGAGCCTGTGATTCCACGATCTCCCCATCCAGCATCCTGACCCATCACATCATGCCATGCATCATGCTGACCTCAACACCCAGCTGCAATGGTCTTCCAGTTCCCCCCATCCAACAATCTGTGCACATTAAGGGGGTTGGGGTGTGTGCATAGAGGAGTTTTAATTAGCTAATAATCTTTAATAGGGTTTAATTGCCTTGTTATAAAAGGTAATTACAGCAATACATCAATTAGAGCTGTAAAATTAATAGATTTACCAGTTGTATTTATTGAGGAGCTGCAACTGGCAGCGTGCAGCAGCCAGGACAGTGCTGGTAGTTCTGCTCTGATATCCAACAGTGGGAAGGAGAGCAGCCGCCCAGCCTCTCTGGCATGGATCCTGCCCCTCCACCCAGGACAATCTGAGAACCACCAGCACCAGCAAACTGCCCCATGAGCAGGAGCCAAGCAGAGCAGATGGACGGACAGACAGACAGGCCAAATGGGAAGATGAGGCTCTGCAGGTGCAGGCTCAGGCTCACGGGGGTCCCTGGTGTGTCCCCTGGGGACACTGGAACAAGTCACCTCTGCTCTGCTGGAGATCTTGAGATGGGGACAGCATGTGCTGAGGCAGATGTCTGCCCACAGCAACGACTGTGGAGATGCCCATGTCCCCCCACACTCCCAGGCTTCACTTTCAGGAGAAAAACCATCCCCGTAATCCAGTGTCTGAGTCTCTCTTTCGAAGATAGCAGGGGCCCATGGGTGCAGTAGCAGAGATGAAAGCCCACCCACAGTGCCAGGCAGAGGGGAGTGTACTCTGGGGTGTGCAGCCTGCTCCAAACTCTCCCAGACCCTCCCAAACCCCGAGCATGGGTGCTGCGGTCAGACTGCCAAGTGGCAAGAGGTGACCCAATGGAAAATGCATCTCGTGGCTTCCCATGAGCCCTCCCAAGGGGAGGGATTTAAAGGAAAAGCTGTTCTGGTGCTGTGCTGCTTTGTGGCTCCGTTATTCAGTTCATGGGTTAAGTACACGGGGGACCAGGGATGAGATGCTGAGCCCTCCTACCCCTTTTCCAGCTTTGCTGATCCTTCTATTGAGCAGGATCAGCCTATTTTCTATAAAGTCAGTAGACCACAGAAACATCTGCTCAAAATATCCCATTTCACTGAAAGAAGTGTTTCTGAATATAAGATCCCAAACAAGCCAGTTTCCTGCTCCCCACAGCCCCATGCACTGTGGGGTTGGGGTCACACTCACATTCTCATGACCGGTTTTCCCAAAGCAGTGAGCTTGGCGCCTGCAGGAAAAGCCAAAAGACAATGGGCTGGCACCAGACCAGGCCAGCGTGGGGCAGAGGGATGAGGGCTCACACAGACAGACACCAGCCCTGGATGTGCCCCATTAAATGCCACCTTGGAACAGCCCCCAAACCTGCAGTGACTGGCAGGACTCTGGCTCACTCCCATCAATCCTGAGAGGGGACTCGAAGGCGTTAAAAAATCCCTTTGCGCTTTGCCCAGACACCTGGGGCAAATTAGGGGAACTTCAGCACAGCTGGAAATTAGTCTTTGCTTCCCACACTGCAGCGGCAGAGTCATCTCAGCCATGGGGATCTGCAGCAGTGGGTGCTCTCTGAGGCAGAGCAGGGACTGGGGGCTTCACAAATAAACCAGCAGAGTTGCCTGTGGTGATTGCTGCCCACTCTCACCGTTTGTGCTAGAAAACGTCTAAAGCACGGATGTCCCTTAGGAAATTTCCAGGCAGGGTTGGGATGTCCCTTGGGATAGTCCCAGGTAGGGATGAGCTGGTCAGTGCGGGGGCTGGGAACCCCTCTGGAGCTCCCCAGCCAGTCCCGTGGCATTGCCTCTCCAGCCTGTGGCACGACCAGGGATGCCAGCATAGGGATGTGGTTGGCAGGGCAGTGGAGGTTCCCTCCCGCAGCCTGTGCCAACTCACCCTGGCATGCAGAACACCGGAGCCGCCGAGCCCCAGCAGGTCTGGCAGCCAGCACCACGGACAGGATGCGGGTCTGCCTGCCCTCATCTCAGGCCAGAGGAATCCCTGGCTGTCAGCAGGGCGGCAGCTCACCAGTTTCCTTGCAGGGCAGTGGAGGTGCCGAGGGGATGTTTGTGCAGAATGGAGCTGGAGAGGATCCAGGCCATTGGCAGGGCTCGGCCCTCCCCAGTGCCACGCTGAAGGTGGATAAAAGCCATCCTGCCTCCAGGGCTCACCACAGCCCTGCTGAACTTGCGCAGCATCCTCCAGGATGCCAGCCTAGTCCCAAATCTGGCCTGAGGGCCGAAGTCCCTGGGTTGGCAGGGCTCCCGGCACTGTCACTCTGTCCCAGGGAAGCCCCAGGATGGGCATCTTCTGATGTAAGAAACTACAGCCCAGGGCTGCTGCTGCTCCTGCAGTAAAACATCCACGTGCTCAAGGGTCTCCACTGTTTGGGGCTTTAAGGATCCCACAAGAAAAATAATCTCCAGGAATGGCTTCAGGATGAACTATTCCTATCTCTAGAGTGACATCTTCCACTTCTACACTTTGCCCATGTGCACAATGTCCAGCTCTGCCCCTCTGCTCCAGCTGCAGGGATTAAAGCTCACCTTTAACTGGGGGCTGTAGTGGAGAGCACCCCCAGGCCTGGCTCCCTCATCCTGCTGCCCTTTGGAAGGGATGGGGACAAGGACAAGGCACGTGAGCTGGGACAAACACCTGGAGCTCCACATTGGCTGTGCAGATATTCACATTCCTTTTCACTGTCTTTAAAAGGCAGAAAGGGGGAGAGACCTTGCCATGTCCCTCCTGGGATCCTTGGGACAGAGCAGAGGGACAGAGCAGACACACTCCATGTTTCCAAACAGCATCCCATCTCCCCAGCAGTCTTCACGCTGTCCCGGTTCCTCAGGTGGTGCCACCTTCTCTGTCCTTGGCAGCTCCTCAGGGGAGAGGCCATGTCTCTAGATGTCAATGATCACCTGGGACCATTCCACACTGGCAGAAGCAAATCAAGCCCCAGAAAATCCAGCTGTCAGCATCTTGAGGTCTTCTTATGCCAGAGATGTTTTATAAACTCACTGCTCCTCCAAACCCAGCATCTTATCCTTGTTTGTCCTTTGGCCACCCTGGATCCAACAGCAATGAACACCTCAGTGTCAGCACATCCTGCCAGAAACATCCCAGACATTTTCTCATATAAAATATGGTGTTAGCTTATTTCAACTCAGAATGACAGGGACATGGAAGTCTCCATTCTTCCGTTCTTTCCTTCCAAGTCTGCCACCTTTGCTGCTGCAGAGGCAACTCCAAGCAATATTAACAAGCTCAGAGAGCAGGATTCCATGGGACAAAGCATAGAATTATGGAATATCCTGAGTTGGAAGGGACCCACAAGGATCATGAGTCCAACTCCTGGCCCTGCACAGACACCCCAACAATCCCACCCTGTGCCTTGGAGCGTTGTCCAAACGCTCCTGGAGCTCTGGCAGCCTCGGGGCTGTGCCCATTCCCTGGGGAGCCTGGGCAGTGCCTGACCACCCTCTGGGAAAAGAACCTTTTCCTGATATCCAGCCTATTCCTCTGCTGGCACAGCTCCAGCCGTTCCCTCAGGGAATTCTCTCCCTGTCCCAAGGCTCATGCTCCCTATGCACTCAGCATGTTGAGCATCCCCTGGCTCCTCCACAGCAGAAGAGCTGCTCAGAGCAGCCAGATCTCAGCCTCTGGGGAGGGAACCTGCACTGCCAGGCAGTGATGGACAGCAGCCCAGGGCATGGGCTGGAGGGGCTGCTGAGCACCTTTCCCCCTCTTCCATACTCTGCATTTCCCAGAGATGCAGCATCGCTGCCCATATTCCATCAGCAGGGAAAGCTGCATGGGGCAAACCCTGCCAGCCCTGACAGGTGTGTCCACAGCCACTTCCATTCATTTCCCTCCACAGAGCTCTCTGCAACAGAAAGTTTTCCTGCTATTCACTACACTTCTCCCTCCTGGCCCCCTCAGTGTTCCCACTGGGGCAGAGGGCAGCACGATGGGGCTGGTTGGCTTTACCACATTTAGTGACACAAAAAGCCAAATTAAAAAAAAAAATTGCACTCAAAATAGCACAAAACCTAAGTGCTGGGGGAGTCCCTCAGATTAAAGGAGAAAACGAAAACAGAAAAGGGGAAATTATAAGAGATATTAGGTTGTGAGCTGTAAAACCTGCCTGAAAAGGCACATGGCAGCACAAAGGAGCACATGGCAGCACACAGAGGCTTGTCTCCACCAGGCCCTGGGGGAGGAGGTGTCACAGGGCAGACCCCTATGAAGTGTGTTGCTGGTGTGGCAACACGGGATAGGTCACGCCATTTAGGGAAATGCTGTGCCTTAGAAAGTGTATAAAACCAACTCACTGCTTTGAGTAAAGGATTCGGGTCCAAGATTCAATTGCCGACAGGGTTCAGTTGTAGAAATTAGAGCAGAACGTTGCACAAAGCCAGAGTCAGAGCATGGTGCAGTGGGGGGGTGTGGGACTCACTACCACCCCTGTATAGTTAGAGCAGCCC
>NW_024581446.1:0-17296 GCF_017639235.1 Corvus kubaryi
CAGATCATGTGTGTTAAAGCAGTTTTCCTCTTTTCCCCCTCATCAGTTGTTTTGCTCTCCTTCTTGTCCCTCCTCTCCAGGGCTGGCCCTGTGTGATGAAGTCAAGGACATCCTGAGTGATGCTGAGCTCCCAGACCTGAAGGCCAACCTGCTGCTCCCTGAAGATGTGGCCCTGCGCAATCTTCCGCCTCTGAAAAATGCACACAAGAGGTTTAACTTTGAGCAGGACCGGCCCATTTTCTCAGCAGTTGAGGAGGTGAGTTGGGGTAAATCCTGAAAAAAGTCAGACCTGGATTGTTGTGTTGTGTGGGTCCTCCTCCCAGCACTTGACGGCTTGGGCAGAGGTTTATGGAGCAGGTGTGGAGGGGTGCTGCTGATGTTTCCTAACATTTTCTTGGGTTGAGGTAGCCCAGACTGCTGGCACCCCCGAACCTTCTGGCTAGCTGTAGCCTTTCCTGCAGTCTCTGACTTCAGAAGAGATCAGAAACATCCATCAGAATTAGGCGTTTAATATCAGTTCCTGCCTTTTTCAAAAGCGTGAGCTGCAGCTCGGCGCTGCCTCAGGCCGCAGTGCCGTGGCTGCTGTGGCTGGTGACTGCCTGCTGCTTCCTTGCAGTCTGTCGTGCGGATCTGCTGCATTCGGAGCTTTGGCCACTTCATTACCCACTTGCAAGGCAGCATCCTGCAGTTCAACTCGGAGCTTGGGATCTTCATCAGCATAGCACAGTCAGAGCAAGACAACTTGCTGCACCAGGCCCAGGCCCAGTTTCACATGGTGAGTTGGTAGAGGTGAATGAATTCTCTGTACTTGGCACAGTTTCCTGTAGGTTACTCTTAAGTTGTAACTATAATCACAGATCTTTGAGAGGAGATGAAAGTTCTGTTTCTTAAAGCTATTCCAGTGTCCCCTTTTCACCCTGGAAGTGTTTCTGGAAGTGTGTGCTAGTGTCAGCTGGTGTGTTTCCTGCTAACTGATATGGAAGTTTGGTTTTGCAACTAGGCTGCAGAGGAAGCTCGTCGGAACAGGCTCATGAGAGACATGGCTCAGCTTCGACTGCAGGTAGGAGATGCCGGTTCCAGCCTGAAAACCAGCAGGGTAGTGGCTGGAATGTCAGATCCTGGGAAGGGGGAACTCTCTGCTCCCATCCCACACAGAGGCAGTAAGTCCATTCTGCATAGATCAAACTGTAGAATATTTCAAGTTGGAAGGGCTCCCATAAGGATCACGGAGTCCAGGTTCCTGCTCCTCACAGGGCTACTTAAAACTAAACTGAATGCCCAAGAGTGTTGTCGAGGCACTCCTCGAGCTCTGGCAGGCTTGGTACCACAACCGCTTTCCTGGGGAGCTTGTTCCAGGAACCAACCACCCTCTGGGCGAAGAACCTTTTCTAATGTTCAGCCTGAACTTGCCCTGATGCAACAATGAAGCTGGAAATTAAATGAACCATTTCCTCATGTCCTATTGCTAGTCAGCACCTCCTGCTCGCTGACCCCTTTGAGGAAGGTGTAGGCTGTGATGATGTCACCCTCAGCCTTCTCTGCTCCAAGCTGAGCAAACTGACACTCTCTAATATTTCGATGCCCCTCCTACATCAAGGTGCCTCAAACTGTTTGCAGTACTCGAGGCGGGACTGCACTGGGCAGTGCAGAGTGGGACCATCACCTCTTGCTGACCCTCTGCTGCATCCAGCCTTCTGTTCTGTATGCTTGGAGGTTGGAAGGGCCTGGTGGAACTTTGCAGGGCAAGTCTTGCCCCATTTGGTGGTGTGTTTCAGCATAAATGTGAAGCGAGTGTCTCTGCATGTGTGTTTTCAGCTGGAGGTGTCTCAGCTGGAGGGAAGTCTCCAGCAGCCCAAGGCGCAGTCAGCCATGTCTCCTTACCTTGTTCCGGACACCCAGGCCCTCTGCCAGCACCTGGCTCTTGTCAAGCAGCTGGCCAGTAGTGGGAGGTTCATCATCATCATCCCTCGAACAGGTATGGGGACTCCACACCAGGTAACCGTCAGTGGCTGCCTGCCCCGTCCCTTCTGTGCTGGGAGCAGGCCCCAGGGGCCATGGGTGGTGGCTTTTCCTCCTCCTGCTCTTATCCTTGACTTCTTCTGGAGCAGTTGCAACACCATTTTGATGTGTTGCTTTTGAGGCCTGTTCTCTGTGTGGCCCATGCTTGGGATTTTGACAGAGTGTGTCAGAACAGCTGAGAGGAGAGAGGTCCCTGTTCCTCCTCTGCCTCTCCTGTGGCAGCTATGCATCAGACAGAGTTCTGTGGAATGGGGAGTACTTGATGCCTCTGGATTCGTTTGCAGAAGTAGAACTGTAAGCAAGATGGTTTTCTGTTTTGTTTTGTTTTTTCTGTTAGTTATCGACGGCCTAGACTTCCTGAAAAAGGAGAACGCCGGTGCTAGGGACAGCATTCGGTATCTGGAAGCAGAATTTAAAAAGGGAAACAGGTAAGAGCAGGAGAGGGGTAGGATTTTCCCTTGCTTTTGGAATGGGTGGGCTTTGGGGTGGGAGCAGGCTGTGGATCACTTGGAGCAGAGTGAGGAGTGGGCCGAGGAAAAGCCAGACTTCAGGAATGGGAAGGTGTTGAAGGAGCAGATTGAGCAGCTGGTTCTTCAGATGTGCTGGTAGTTGGTGCTCAGCTGTGAAGCACAGCTGCTTCTGGGGAATGGTGGAGTTGCATCCCTGTCACTGTATAAACTGGAGTGGTGACCTTTGCTACTGCACTGGGAGTGCTGCAAGAGCCGGATTGATTGTGCCTGGGTGCTCTGCAGGAGCACAGTTGAGAGGACAGACTGCATCTCTGAGGCCAGTGTCAGGGCTGGTGGGCTTGAGACGTGGTACTGTGAGTGGCATGTGGGAATGGTGGTGAGGCAGGGAGGTGATCGAAGGGATTCACAGAGGATTCCTTGGATGGACCTTTGGGTGTTAAATTTGGGTTGGTGGAAGCCCTGCAGCACCCAGAGGAGCTGCTGTGGAGTGCTGACTTTAAGCCTGTGTGACGGTCTCCATACGAACTCAGAGACTCTGCTCTCTCCTCAGGTACATTCGTTGCCAGAAAGATGTTGGGAAGAGCTTTGAGAGGCATAAATTGAAGAGACAAGATCTAGATGCCTGGTAAGATTTCAGCATCTGAAGGTATCTGAGCTCAATTCCCAGCAGGCAGGTGGCTTTGGGGAGAGGTGGTGGCACTGGGACCCACTGCAGAGCTTGTTCTGTGTGAGTAATGATGAAATTCCCTGGAGACAGGGACAGCCATCTGTGCATGTAATACCAAGCACTCTGTGCTCAAAAGGGTCTCAGAAAAGTCCTTAACGGGAACAAGAAAGCAGCCCTGCTTCCCACTTACCCTCCCAAGCAGACGTGGTCTTCTCGCTGACCTTCCCCTCTGTTTCTCTTGTCTGTCAGGAATCTCTATAAAATACTGGACAGCTGCAAACAATTGACAGTGTCCCAGGGCAGTGGAGAGGATGACACCACGGGAATGGTCACCATCATCACGGGCTTCCAGCTGGAGGACTCGAGCATGTTCTCGGTGCCCATGCAGGTCAGTAGCTCTTTTCTGGCCAAGCTGAGTCATTCTGCTTCCCAGCAAGGATATAATATGATTCATTGGCAAGAGAATTTTTTTTTTTTTAATGTTTTGTTGCCTTGGCTAATAACTGGCCTGGTTTCCCCAAAGTTACTTTATACGTTGAGATTCTTTATTCCTTCAAGGCTTCTTGATTTTGTGGTACAGAGTATTCTGGGAAAGGTGGGAGAATTGAATTTCATGTCTGTGCAGGTGTCTTGTACCAAAGCAACGAGAATTGGGAGGATTTGGCCTTCCAGCTGTGCCAGGCTGCTGGAGAATCCCTGGGTTGGGAATGGCAGCTGTCTTGTCGAGGCAGGTTAAAAATTAACCACCTGTTTTGTCTGTGTTTGCTTGCAGTCTGCCATCCAGGCAGCCGCCAATGCCAGCATAGAGATAAAAAATGTTCTGGAGTTCTACAAGCAGTGGAAAGAGATGGGCTGATGGTCAGAAAGGCATCGGGCTGGTGAACCTTTCTCTCCCCCTCTCGGAACGTGCAGCGTCTGAACGAAGGAAACAACAATCTGGGCGACACTTAAGACACGAAGAAGCAGCAGCAGCAACAGCAACAAAAATACCTACCCAAACGAATTAAAAAAAAATAATCCAATGTGGGCACGCACACCGACACCCTCCACCTGCATCCTGACCAGACGGCTGTACAGCTCTGATGGCGCCAACTGCTCTGAGAGACGCCCCGTGGTGTGGCCGGGGCAGAGCTCTGCCCTTCTCCCAGTCGGCAGAGATGGGCGAGAGACGGGCAGTCCTTCATTCCCCTCCTTCCTCCCAAAGCTTGCTTGGCCAGCAGAAACAGGCTGGTGGTTCAAAGCATGGACTTAACTTCAGCAAAACCAAACCAGTGCAGCAGAAAGAGAACCCTCCGGCTTGGGAAAGAAGATCCAAAGAGTGTTTTGCTCTTGTTCGGCAATCTGGGGACAGGAAAGCGGATAGTATTTTTCCCTCCCCCCTTTTGAATTAATTATTTTTCAAGGGTTTTTTCCTTTTAATTTTTAGTTTTTATACATATGAATAATATTAAAAAAAAAAAAGGAGTTCCCTTCAGGTTCTGGATACTCTTCCAATGTCAGAAAGAAAAGGAAACACTTATGCTATTTAAAAGGGGGGGAAAGCTCTTAATATAATTTTTTTTGTCTTAGAACAAGCATATTTATTTCCTTTCCCAGGCCCCCAAGGAGTGGGCTCCATGCAAAGGGATGTTGGTCTGTGAGGAGGGAGCAGCCCCACATTGTGCACTCCACTCTCCCTGGGAGCTGCACGCTTCACGAGCGACACGAACTCGACCACGCTGCTCCAGGGAGGCCACAGGACTCTGTGCCTCCATCCGCAGTTTCTCCCACTTTGCTTCCAGCATTAGACCTTGGAGAAAAGGAGGAATCCAGTATAAGAACTGGAAGAGAGAGACAAGCTGGGAGGGATTTAAACCATTAATGCTCAAATGCTTGGCCTGAGCACTGCAACCCTGGGATGGAGCAAATGTCTCCAAAGGACCCAAAGCCTCTTTTTCATCTTTTCTTTTTTTCCCTTTTTTATCCCCCTAAATCTTTCAATAGGATGTGGAGGAGGAAGGAGAATCTCAAAGCCATTATTTTCTGCTGGTTGTTCGATGCACCACTGCTGCAATGCCGTGCTAGAGATGGTGACAGAGCTGGAGTGTTTGTGTCCCCCTTTCTCGCGTCCTTCTGGGCTGGCAGAGGCGGTGCCGTGACCACTGCTGCCCGGGAGCACTGAGCTCACGGACTGTTCCATGCTTTTTGCATCCCAGACAGGAGGGCTGATGCTACCTGGATGGATGCTGGAAGAGCTGGTTCCCCAGGTGACCTGTGAGGGATCCCACAGACCTCCATCCTGACAGCATCTCACGCAACCTGTGTCTGACACGCTGTCACTTGGCCGGTGCTCGGATATGAAGCTGCAGGTTGCTTGCAGGGCAGCAGGAGAGGGGCTGGGCAGTCTCTTCATGCTCCCTCTTGCCTCTCTGTGCCCACGGAACAGATGTCTTCATCCACATGAACCAGCAGCAGCTATGCAAGTACAAACCACTGGAGTCTTCTGTGTTCTCACATGGGCCAGCCGGAAGCTGCTACAGCCAGGGTGTAACATGAGAAGCTGAGTCACATACTCCACCCTGTCCAGGCTCCGAGCATGGTGTGTTGTACTGCAGGGGTGGGATGTTCCTTGTTTTCAGGTAAAAACTAAAAATACCAGCACAAGTACCAGAAGATTCATTTCGATTCCAGTTCCAGCTCTTTTGCAGCACAGCAGAGGGAAATGCCAATCTCCATGGTACAGCTAGTTCATCCCTGGAGGCTGGCAGGCTGGTTGTGAGGGACAGGGGTTTCCCTGCAGGATTTTCCCTTTTACAGCTTCTCCTGAAACTCACAGTACTTTGCTTGGCTAAGCCAAGAAAAGATCATATGCAGGACAGCAGGTCAGAGACTCCGGCACACCTTGGGGATTCTTGGAGATCTGAGATGGGTTGTGAAGCTCCCAGTCACTCTTTCCTCCAGTGGTTTTATTTGAAGCCATTTGTTTGTGTAGCTCATTATTTCTGTTTGATGGGGTGGAAAAAGAGAAGGGAATCGCCTTGTGGGACTGCTCTTGAGGTGAAACCCTCCTTGTCTGGCAGGGGGCACGGAGAGTTGGTGTGCTCTGCTTTTTCCTGCTACTGAAGAAACCCCACCCCGATCCTGGCTGCTGAGCACAGCAGAGGAGTCTGGGGGTCACTGGGGCTGAGCCCGGTGTGTGCATCCTGAGAGCCTCAGTGCCCGCCTTGGGGCCGTGCTTGGGGTTGGTGAAGAGAAGCATTGCTGGGCCATGGTCAAAGCAGTGAGGAGCTGGGGCAGTCCTCAGCTTCACTCCCGGTCGAGCATTCCTTAGGTCCTGGCTGGATCTTGAGGGGAGAGCAGTACAGGTAAAGCAGCAGCCCAGAGGGAATTCCTGTCTCACTGATGGCAAGTGTTTCAGTTGTTGGCAAGTGTTTCGGTTCTTGCAGCTCCCGCAGCTGTGCAGGGTGGCAGCTGGGAGCCAAGTGCTGGGCGGTTGGGCAGGCTGAGGAGGATCTGTGTTCTGAGCCACTGAGGCCTTGTGTGGGCACAGGATGCAGTTTAAGAACAAAAGTAAATAGATTCAGTTTCTGTAACCAGAGCTTTGGAGCCCATGTGGGACTGCATGGCAACAGCAGGGGCTGCTCACAACTCTCCCTTAGTCACTGCTCTAGTCCCCTGAGGGGCTGGTTTAATATTCCCAGGTTTTGCATACC
Organism: Corvus kubaryi; assembly: GCF_017639235.1. Lineage (NCBI taxonomy): Eukaryota > Metazoa > Chordata > Aves > Passeriformes > Corvidae > Corvus > Corvus kubaryi. Next base: position 6,849 of record NW_024581446.1, read on the forward strand.
TGGAGGGTAGGAAGATGCCCTCACCATGCAATGGGGAATCCTGACTGCCCCCATGGCCCCTTTCACTCTGGGCTGGATGGGGAGGGATTGTGACCTTTAAAAGGGGCACCAGAATGGTCCCTATGCCACCCTCCTCCTCTCCAGAGCACACAGTCATGCTTGAGGACCTGGTGAATAGTTACTGGATTTGCATCCCCAGTCAGAGATACCTGGAGCTGAAGAACTGGGAGGCTCCACAGTGTGGTAGCAGAGCAGCCTTGGGGAGATGGCATGGAGTGTCCTCCAGCAAGCGTGACCTTCTGAGGGGACTCAAACGTGTCATCCCCAGGCTTGGGGTAAAGGAAGGCGCTTCTCAGCCCCCCATCCCAGCACTCAGGATGAGCTGGAGTTTTCTCCCTGGGGATAAATTGAACAGATCTGCTCTCTCCAGGGGCCACTGCGTTTCTCCCCTGGCATGGTGGTTGCTGATACGACGTGGCTCTTGGGGTGGAAGCAAACAGGATGGTCTGTGGGAGGCTCTGTGCAGCCTGTGGCTGCTGTGGTGCTGCAGCGGGGGCTCCCCGAGAGCCCCCCACCCTGTGCACCTGGTCCAAGCCAGAACTGTGAGCTGCCTCATCAAGAGAGCATCAGGCAGTATGGAGACTGTGCAGGCTCTGGCCATGGCTCTTCCCTGCAGTGCTGCTTCTGCACCAACTCCAGGCTTGCCCTGGAGCAGCTGTAAGTCAGTCCGGTAGTGCCCGCTGTTCTGGGAAGGAGAGCAAACAGAAAAACCATCTTGTGGGCTGAAAACAAGGGTTTTCATGTGTTTTGGTGTGTTTCTTGGATTTGGTTTTTCTCTTCATTACCACCCTGTTGAGCTGTTGGGGGTTTTTGGGGTGACCCCACACTGGGAGGACACAGGTCTGTGGTGGCTGAGGCTGGCTGGGCTGTCCCCACAGCATGGTGGACACAGTCGCTGGTGCTTGTTGGGCTTCTGCTCCATGGTTTCATGGGCTGTTCCAAGCAGCTTCTCTGCTCCCATCCTTGCTTGGCTTGAGGCCACCCGCAATGCCTCGGGTTTTGTCTCGCATCTTCAATTTAGGGCTCTTTTCCTTCTTGGTGTGCAGCAGCAGTGGCCAGGCCGGCCAGCGTGGGGACAGGGCGGGCTGGCACAGGGGCTGTGTCGCTGGCCTTGCCGCCTGCAGTGAGGGGACTGGGTTTGAGGCGAGGGACAATCACCTCTCCTCAGCCCTCATGTGGCACACGGGCTTGCAGAGCCAGGGAGGATCGCTCTCAATGAGGGGCGAGGGGATGTGGGGCCCAGCTGGGCGAGGAGGGGCTGGGGCTCCTGGCATGTGTCTGACCATGGTCTGAACACGGTGACTGGCTTAATAAAATACCAGGTGTTTGTACTTCGTGTCCTGTGGTTGTTCCCAGCCCATCCCACCTTTCCTGTGCAGCCCTGGAGCTGAGTGCATTTTCCAGCTGTAAATCCACTCTCAAGCATATGCTTTGCTGACTGAACTTCCCAGTAAAGAAGTGCAGGTGGGTCCTTCCTTATCCCTGTGATGGGAGTAGCATTTCCCTTGCCACCTCTGTGATTTGGGATGACTTCATCCTCTTGCTAGGACTCTGCATGCTGCTGCCACAGGAGCACCCCTGACCCTGCACAAGGACCTGCCGTGGCTCATTGGGGCCCCTCACTTAACAGGGGAAAGGGGGTGGAGAAGCAGGTGACAGGGAAAGTGTAAATTTTCTAAATGTGTAACTTTTCAGTGTCCAGTTGAGGCGCTGGGAGAGGGTGGGCTGGGGGCTGCAGGCTGGAGATCAGGCTCTGCAAGGGTCCCACCATGCCCTGGTGCCAAGGGCAGCTGAGGGGTGTTCTGTAGGGAAAGGAAATAAATCAGTATTCCTGCCCTGAATTCATTGCCGTCAAAGCTCCCTGATTTGCTTCTCCTGTCATAATTCTCTCTCCCTCTCGGATTCTTTGGAGGCTGCTACTGGCAGGAAGGTCAGAGAGGGGGGTTGTGAAAGGGCAAATCCAGCTTCAGTCCCCAGCGGGGAAATGGGCTGTGGGCAAGACCTGCCCAGTCCCAACGCCAAGCAGGCAGAAAGGGACTGTCACTGCTGGCTCCATCCCCTTCAACAGGGCTGGGAACGCCTCTTCCAGCTTGGGAGGGCCGTGCCAAGAGGCTGCCGGCCCCATAACAAACCCTGAGCCTCCATCATCAGTCCGTGCAGGATGGTGTTGCTGTGGGAGGGTCCGTGGGTGGGGGTTTGTCCCACAGCCCTTACATGGGAACGGACTGAGGTGAAATTGAAGCAGAAAAAGGCCACAACCCTGGTCAGGGGTTGGGGCTCCTGGTCCTGCTTGTTGGGGAACTGAATCCTCAAGGACCCCCAGGAGCCGCTGTCTCTCCAACCCCACTCACTGCCTGTTCCCCTCTTCTGTGCCTCTGCTTCCCACTTCTGCTACAGACGTGTCACTCCCCTGCCTGGGTTTGCTGTGTCTCATGTTGGTTATTTTGGAGGGACTGCTCAGCACCAGGGTCTGCATCTTAGGCCCTCCCTTTGGCCTCCTGCCAACAACCCTGGGTTCAAGTGACTTCCTCTTGGCTGGGGCCACCAGAACAGCAGAGCCCTGGTGTGGACCAGCCTGCACCTTGGGCTCTTCGGGACAGCCATAGGGTGTTTTTGAGCTGCTCATGCGGTGCCCAGCACTCAACACAAGTCCTCTGGGGATCAATAAATCCCCAAAGATAGGGGCTTTGGAAAGCATCCATCCTGCTGCAGCTCCTCGCTCCTCTCTTTCCTGAGCTCCATGCAGCTGCAGCAGGAACCTTCTGCTGGCATTTGCCCCCATGGGCTAAGCCGGAGCTGCTGCCCGCCCTCCTGCTGCCAGGTCAGTTTTGTTTCCCCAAACTTGCTTTCTCCACCTCTTCCCTCCCAGATGGGAGGACCCTGGTGGGACCCTGCACTGTGCCCCGGTGGGTGTTTTTGAGGCCCCCTGCATGGACCTGCACTTGGCTTTGTCACCTGCCCTGGCTCTCCCAAACTTGGTGGCATTTAAGGTCCAGTGCCCAGAACCGCCTTCCAGTGGCCCCTCCAGCGCTGGAGGCTCCCGTGTGCCCCCCGTGCACGGTAAGGGGTCGTGTCTTCAGCAGGAATTTGAGGGGATCTCAGCCAAGGCAAGGCTGTGGCAGGGTAGGCGATCTGTCCAGCACAAAGCTGCCTTTGAGCCCGGCAGGGGCCCCGTCTGCCCCTTTTGCAGTGAGTGGGAGCTGCCGGGGAGGGACCCGGGATGGAGCCAGGAGAAGGGCAGCCAGCAGCAGTGGCAGGACTGAGACCTCTGGCCCATGGCAGTGGTGAGGAGGGGGCTCTGCAGGGCAGCTGCAGGAGGGGATGCCCACACGGCAGCAGCCACCGTACCACTGGTGCTTCTCGCCAGCACTGCTCTGGCTTCTGCTGGGGGCAGAGCAGCAGGAAGTTTCTCCAGATACTTTTGGTTCATTTTGGGTTTTCCTCCCTCTAAACCACTGTGTGAGTTTTGGGCTGAGGGGTGAGTGGGATGCTTATGGCACCCCTCGTGCTGCTGAGCTGCTCTCCCTGTTGCCCCAATTTCCCCAGCTGCCCAGTTCAGTGTCCTTCATCAGGCCTTGCATAACAACTTTGCTGGGCTGGGAAATGGGGGGCTGCAGGGTGTCTCTGGGGGCTTGCTCCTGCCGTGATGGTCCTAAGCCTTCATCTGCCAGGGACATCCCTAGGGTTGGGAGCCTCTCTGGGGGGAGGGTGTACAGTGGCGTGGGGGATGAAGCAGGATCTCCTTCTTTCCTGCAGCACCCTGGACCCCTGACCAGCCCCCACCCCTGACCCTGATCTGCTCCCCCATTCTGGGCCTGAGGTCCTGATCCTGTCCAGTCAGTAGCTCTCTGTGAGAGTCAAACAGAAAGCAGGCTTTGCCGCTTACAACCTTGGAAAAAGCCAGGAGCCTTCCTGGGTGTGTCTGTCCTGGCTCCTGCAGCCACAATCCCCATCCCCCGGTGGGCTTGGTCCTGAAGACCCAACCTCTCTCTCACCCTGAGTGCTGTGGCCCCACCATGCTGCAGGTAAAGCTGGAGCAGGTCTCCAGGGTCCACCAGGTGCCTTGGGTATGTGTGGCTGGGGGAAGGGGAGGCTCTGTCCCCAGGTTTCTTCCCCCGGTTCCCTCATCCAAGGTGGGAAATCCCCTGGACTCCCCATGAAACCTTGTTCTAGCTGGGAGATAACTCCCAGACCACTCTGTCTCAGTTCCCCGCCCACCACGATTCCAAAGCAGCTCTTGGGCTGCCCCACTTCCCCTGCGGTGTCCCTTGACCAGCCCCGCTGTCCCCACAGATCTTCTGGGAGGATGGGATCATGTTGGGGTACTGGCACCCCTAGAGCTAGGCCATTGACTGTGTCCTCAGCTCCTTTCAGAGGATGAATGAGATAGGCAACATCTGGACACACTTCCTGCTGACCTGGTGGGGATGGGGACAGGGATGGAGATGAGAATGGGAATAGGAATGGTGATGGGCATGGGGATGGAGATGGGATGGGAGCAGGGACAAGAATGGGGGCGATGAAATGATGGGATGGAAATGGGGACAGGGACAGTTGTGGAGGTTGTGGAGATGGGGACAGGGTTGGGGATGAGAAGAGGATGGAAATGGGAACAAAGAAAGGCTGGCGATGGGGACAGGGATGGGGTTAGGGAGAGGGCTGGGGACAGGGATGGGGGTAGGGACACAGACAGGGACAGGAATAGGGATAAGGAGGGGATGGAGATGAGGATGGGGACAAGGATGGGGGTAGGGACAGGGACACAGCTCATCACAAAACATGCTGTGCCAGCAGCTGTTTCATGCGGCACTGCCTGGTGCTTTTGTCCTCCCTGGAGATCTGCTGGGAGCCTCAGCACTGGCCACTGCTTATCTGCCTGCTGCTTGTCTGCCCCTATCCCTTTGCCCCCAGCTGTGCCCACCTCTTCAGCTCCTGGTACCTGCCCACCACATCTGCTGCATCTGTGACTGTGGAGCTCTCAGCTTCTACAGCCTGGGGGAGGCTCAGTGATCTCGGGCTGGCACAGGGATGGCGCTGGGGCAGGGACAGGGAGCTGCAGGCCCCATGACATGGAAGTGTGTGTCTGTCAGAGGCTGCACGTCTGCCTGTGGGTGCCTACACAATGCCAGACTCCTGGCTCAGCGATGTTTGGCACTGTTGCTTTGTCCCTGTGGCTGTTTTGAACTCCTTCATCTGCACTGGCCTCTCTTGCTATTCCCAGCACATTTGGGATGAGGAAACTGGTGCTGGAGGTTTCCTCCTTCTCAGATTTTTGGTTGTCTTGGTGATTCCCCCTGTTGAGGCCCAAAGCCAAGGTTTTCGCAGGGTCCTCGCTGTGGGAGCTGACAGGGGTCTGTGCCCCTCCACCCATTCCCCCTTCACAAATTCTCTGAGCTGGAGCGTCCTCAGCTGAGCAAAGTGCTGCAGGCGGCTTTCGTGTGCCCCTTCCTCTACGACAGCCTCCTGCTCTTCTACCGGGTGGGTTGGGTGGCCCAGGGCAAGAGTAGGGTGCCCCCACTACAGGGGTGGCCAGGGTGCTTCCAGAGGGTGGTTCTCACCCTCCTCCCCACAGCTCCTCTGCTGCTGCTGGTGTGACTGTGCCTGGAGTGAAGTCGTGGTCAGGTACTGCCACCGCCTGCTCTTCGTGCTGCTCACCAGCTTCCTCTTCACATCTCACCTGCCCACGTGCCTTGTGCCCGGCTGCTCTGACTGCACCAGTGAGCAGCAACCCCCCGTGCCCCCCACTGCCATGGCTCCTGTCCCCTGCCCCCAAAGCAGCCCCTTGCAGCAGGAGCTGCACAAGGATCCCCAGCATCCATGGGTGCTGGCCTCTCAGCCTGGCAGGACACAGCCACCAGCTGTTCCACATCTGTTCTGTGCTGGGCCCCCCCCTTGCAGCTGGAGGCCATCCTCTGTGATGTGTGCATGCACCAGGCCTGGCTGTGGGGCCACCTGAGCCCCACTGGGATCCCAAACACCTCCAGCACTGCTGGGCTGGCCCTTGTGGGCAACACCGCCATCATCAGCGCCTTGACTGTGGCCTTGCCCAAGACCCCCGGTGGCCCTGGCCGCCCCCCAGGCGTCCCCACTGGGGCTGGGCACTGGAGGGACCCGGGACACCGTGTGAGGGGCTGGGCTGCGGAGCCTGGGAGGACGCAGCATCCTGGCAGCTTCTTTGTGGTGGACCCCGCTGTCGGGTGTCTTGCAATGTCCCTCTCCCCCACCTCATCCCTCTGCACCCCGACTGTGCCTTAGTTCTCCCAATGCAAACCAGTAATGATTCCATGAATTTGGGGCAGGGACAATATGTCATCCGATGTGGGGACCCAGCAGTGCATGCGTGCATGTGTGTGTCAAGGTTAATGAGTAATTAAGGTGGTTTGTGATGAAATCCCTGGTCAGGCCCCAGGGCCTCAGGGTGCACGGAGCAGCTCTGCTGTTCCCCAATAACCCCATGCTTGGGAGAAGCAGCTTTAAATTAAACTGGAATAATGATGGTGCAGCTCTGGGCTCGTCACTGCTGGGAGCAGGATCTGGGGGTGGTAGCACTGCTTCTCCTTGGAGCCTGGGGGGGGACAGGGAGGAAATCAGGAGTCCTCAGCTGTGTGGGGTGGGGTGACATGGGGCACATCCACTGCAGCCTCCCACCCACCCACGCCCCAAGCTTGGGAAGGAATTGGCTCCACCATTTGCATTTATTCCTTTCCAGGGCTAACAGAAAGGGTGAGAGGGTGAAGGTGTAAAGGGGGAGCTGACGGCGGTTTCTGGGAGCTCAGCCCCTGCCCCACAGCACAGCAGGGCGTGGCTGGGGCTACACGAGGCCGTAGTAGCGCCGATAGGCCTCCTGAAATCCGATCTGGTCGGCCAGCTCGTCACAGTCGGGGTTGAGCTCGCACACCTCACGCTTGGCCTCCAGTGGGTCAGGCGGGGCTCCATAGGTGCTGCTGGGGACAAATGGGGGACTCAGGGGGTGTTGGGAGGTCCCATGGGAGCTGGGGGCTCCTGGGGAGGGGCTGAGCCAGCAGGCCTCCCCTCATCTGGGGGCCGTGATCCCTCGGCCAGCAGGACCAAGCACTACCTGTCATAGCCATAATTTCGCTTCTGTCTCTGCACCACCTCGGCGCTGGCGCGTCTGGAGACGAAGGCTGCAGGGACAGGGTGGTGGGTCAGGGGGGTCATGGCCCCCTCTCCCCAGGGCAGCGGGGCCCAGCAGCTGCGGTCACTCACCTTCAGAGCTGGGCGAGTCCTTGGTGCTGGTGGAGCCATCGGCAGCTGCAAGTGACACGGAGGGGTGGGTGGGCTCAGGAAAGCCCCATGTGGGCTCTCCTCTCACCACACTCCTTTTGGGGCTCAGATCCCTCACTGAGTTCCCCCAAACTGCTGAAGGATGTCCTGCTCCCTATCTCCCTGTTGCAGCCCCATGCCCCCCCCACCCCAAGGCTCAGCAAATTTCTCCCAGTCCTTCTGCTCCCTCCTGAGCCCTTCCCAGGGCACAGAACCACCCCCACTGTCCCCATCAGCCCCAGACACCCCCGTACCTCTGCGGCAGAGGCCAAGGGTGAGCAGGGCCAAGAGGGTCAGCAGGACGAGGGACTTCATGGTGCCTTCCTGTGCTGGGCTGAGCACAGCCCCAGCTCCCTGGGTGTCTTTATAGGGTGCTGTGGCCTTGGCAAGGGGGGTGCATGGCCCCACCAGGGTTATTTCCAGCACATCCGCCATGGCTGGAGCTGCCGGCAGAGGTGGCAATTGTGGTTTGGGATGAACTTGGTCCCCCTATGCCCAGCCAGAGCCCACAAAGGGAGGGAAATGTGGCCCTGGGCCAGCGGGGGATTTGTTGGTGGGCCCAGCCCTGCTGGCATGGCAGCACCCAGTCCCCACTGGAATGGGTGAGGGGGCACTGGGGGCTCCTTGATGCACTCCCCAGTCACCCACTGCCCTGCCCCAGTTCCCACTGCTGGATCCCAGCATTGTCTTCTGTGACACGGGGAGACTTTCCTGCCAAAAACTGGGATTTTCGTCCATGTGCAGGGCCAGTGGTCGGGACTTGTTGACCCACTTTTGAGGGAGCAGCACAGGCTTCCTTTGTGGCATTGTCATGCCGGGCCCCTGGAGGAGGGTGAGCAGGTGCCCATGCCCTTGGTCTCCGCACAGCTCCTCCCTGCCACATGCCATGGCAGATGCTGCGTGGCCAGGGCAGTCAGAGCCCCTGAATAACATTCCTCTTTGGGATCCTGACCACTTTTTGATCCTGTAAATCCCAGCCCTGTCCTGAAAAGCGGAACTTGGAGGCTTTGGGGCAGAGGGAGGATAGAACTGCTGAACCAGAGCCTTTGTCAGACAAACCCGTAAAGTATAGAGTACATGGGCCAAGGACGTGGCAGGAGCCAAGCTGGGAACAACAGCCCCAATTTATTGAGATTCCAGCACAACAAGGGCAGGCACAGGGGAAATGGTTGCAGCCGCTCTGTCGCAGGCTCTAATTGCAAACAGAGGTTGGGGTGTGGTGCAAGCAGCCACTGCTGCTCCCCAGTTTGCCACAGGGCACGGCCTCTCCTTGGGGTGGAGACCACGGAACCTGCTGCCCTCAGTGGCTGCTGGACTCAGAACCTCTCTCAGTCTCCCTCAGGTGCGAGGGGACTCTCCTCATTCCCTGCCAGCCCCAGGAACAACCTGTGCACTCTGGAGGCACACGTCACTCGTGGGGCTCTGGCAGCGAGATCCCGGGAGCCTTCGCTTCCCCAGCCTGCAAACTTTCAATGAGGCCCTTAACAGATGACTCTGGGTGGGGAAAACCAGTCTGGTTCCAGAACAGAACATTAAACCCCTGTGCCACAAGCCCACAAAGTGGAAGCAGGGCCATTCCAACCTCTGCACAGACCCCCAGATACCTCAGGCTGCTGGGAGGGGACCAGGGCTGGAAATAACGTGGAAAACAGAACGGATGGTAATGAGGAACCTGGTGCAGCAGCTGCTGCCACATCTGCAACGGGTTTGAGCACATGGAGACTGAATGAACCTGCAAGCACAGGCAGGAACATGTGTGCTCCTGCTCGTGGGCTCCTCAGGTCTGGGCACGGTGTGGCTTGGGGCTTATGGCACTGAATTCTGTCTAATGCACAGCTAATATAGCTACAAAACCCCAAATGTGGCTTTGGAAACTGGAGTCAGGCCTGTCACAGCACTCAGGGGAGCAGATGAGAGCACAGACACACTTTGTGCCACTTGTCTCTGTCTAGCTGAGTAGGAAATAGGGAATTGCCATCCATTTCCAAAGATCCCAATGTTTTTTTTTGTTTCTTCGCCAAATCTGATCAAATGGTGCCAGTCCAGCAGCTGTTCCGGTTCCTCTGCAGTCTCCAGTGGCCTGATGGGGTGATTCTCAGTTTGGGTTCTGCGCACACCCTGTCCCATCGGTGCTTTGGGACAATTAACTGTCTCAGCAGAGCCCGTGGGACATTCTGAGGCCTCACTGGGGCTCCTGGAATGTCATGACGAGTTCTCGTTGCTCCTTACTGATTGCCTGGAAGGAACACAACCCACAGACCTCAACATGATGCTTCTCCCACCCTGCCACACTCAGGGAGGAAAGTGGGCTGAGTGTGTCACACACTGCTGTCCCCTGCATGCACAGAACATAACCCCCTCATCTCCCTCAGGAACATGCCACAGCCCACCCACTCCACAGGGAAAAGCACCTGAGACCTCCAGAGAAAATGCCCAGGCCTAAAGTTTCAGCAGGACTTGGCTGCTGGGGAGGTCTTGGAGAAGTGGAGGGTTTGAATGTCATTCCAGGCCCCACTGAGCCCCCTCCAGCGGGTGCTACAAGGAGGAGGTTGGTTTGGTTTGGTTTGGTTGGATCTGTTTTTACCTGCCAGGCCTGTTGGCGAGCCTGGATCAGCTGCTGCAACTCCGCAATCCTGTCCCTCCCCATCAGCACAGACTCAGCCACCTTCCTGTTCTCTTCCTCCTTCTCCCTGAGGACTCTGCGCAGGTAGGAGCGGTGCTTCAGGAAGTACGGCACCATGGCGCTGCGGACGTCGTCCTCGGGGATCCCGCTGGGCCGCCTGCGCACACAGCACGACCTGGGGCAGCCGGAGGGCCGGGATCCCGGCCGGCACCAGCCCCACAGAGCCCCACACTGTCCCACACAGCCCCACAGAGCCCCCACACAGCCCCACACAGCCCCCACAGCCCCTACACAGCCCCCACAGCCCCACAGAGCCCCACAGAGCCCCACACTGTCCCACACTGTCCCACACAGCCCCACAGAGCCCCCACACAGCCCCACACAGCCCCACACAGCCCCACACTGTCCCACAGAGCCCCACACAGCCCCACCCAGTCCCACACAGCCCCACAGAGCCCCCACACAGCCCCACACAGCCCCA
>NW_024581446.1:17396-17760 GCF_017639235.1 Corvus kubaryi
CCCACACTGTCCCACAGAGCCCCACAGAGCCCCAGACAGCCCCACACTGTCCCACACAGCCTCACACTGCCCCACACAGCCCCACACTGCCCCACAGAGCCCCCCACAGCCCCCCTCAGTCCCCCACACTGTCCCACACAGCCCCACACTGTCCCACACAGCCCCACACTTCCCCCACTGCCCCACAGAGCCCCACAGAGCCCCACACAGCCCCTCACTGCCCCACACAGCCCCACTGTCCCACACAGCCCCCCTCAGTCCCACACAGCCCCACAGCCCCCCTCAGTCCCACACTGCCCCACAGAGCCCCACACTGTCCCACACAGCCCCCCTCAGTCCCACACAGCCCCACAGAGCCCCCCTC
>NW_024581447.1:0-17293 GCF_017639235.1 Corvus kubaryi
CAGATCATGTGTGTTAAAGCAGTTTTCCTCTTTTCCCCCTCATCAGTGTTTTGCTCTCCTTCTTGTCCCTCCTCTCCAGGGCTGGCCCTGTGTGATGAAGTCAAGGACATCCTGAGTGATGCTGAGCTCCCAGACCTGAAGGCCAACCTGCTGCTCCCTGAAGATGTGGCCCTGCGCAATCTTCCGCCTCTGAAAAATGCACACAAGAGGTTTAACTTTGAGCAGGACCGGCCCATTTTCTCAGCAGTTGAGGAGGTGAGTTGGGGTAAATCCTGAAAAAAGTCAGACCTGGATTGTTGTGTTGTGTGGGTCCTCCTCCCAGCACTTGACGGCTTGGGCAGAGGTTTATGGAGCAGGTGTGGAGGGGTGCTGCTGATGTTTCCTAACATTTTCTTGGGTTGAGGTAGCCCAGACTGCTGGCACCCCCGAACCTTCTGGCTAGCTGTAGCCTTTCCTGCAGTCTCTGACTTCAGAAGAGATCAGAAACATCCATCAGAATTAGGCGTTTAATATCAGTTCCTGCCTTTTTCAAAAGCGTGAGCTGCAGCTCGGCGCTGCCTCAGGCCGCAGTGCCGTGGCTGCTGTGGCTGGTGACTGCCTGCTGCTTCCTTGCAGTCTGTCGTGCGGATCTGCTGCATTCGGAGCTTTGGCCACTTCATTACCCACTTGCAAGGCAGCATCCTGCAGTTCAACTCGGAGCTTGGGATCTTCATCAGCATAGCACAGTCAGAGCAAGACAACTTGCTGCACCAGGCCCAGGCCCAGTTTCACATGGTGAGTTGGTAGAGGTGAATGAATTCTCTGTACTTGGCACAGTTTCCTGTAGGTTACTCTTAAGTTGTAACTATAATCACAGATCTTTGAGAGGAGATGAAAGTTCTGTTTCTTAAAGCTATTCCAGTGTCCCCTTTTCACCCTGGAAGTGTTTCTGGAAGTGTGTGCTAGTGTCAGCTGGTGTGTTTCCTGCTAACTGATATGGAAGTTTGGTTTTGCAACTAGGCTGCAGAGGAAGCTCGTCGGAACAGGCTCATGAGAGACATGGCTCAGCTTCGACTGCAGGTAGGAGATGCCGGTTCCAGCCTGAAAACCAGCAGGGTAGTGGCTGGAATGTCAGATCCTGGGAAGGGGGAACTCTCTGCTCCCATCCCACACAGAGGCAGTAAGTCCATTCTGCATAGATCAAACTGTAGAATATTTCAAGTTGGAAGGGCTCCCATAAGGATCACGGAGTCCAGGTTCCTGCTCCTCACAGGGCTACTTAAAACTAAACTGAATGCCCAAGAGTGTTGTCGAGGCACTCCTCGAGCTCTGGCAGGCTTGGTACCACAACCGCTTTCCTGGGGAGCTTGTTCCAGGAACCAACCACCCTCTGGGCGAAGAACCTTTTCTAATGTTCAGCCTGAACTTGCCCTGATGCAACAATGAAGCTGGAAATTAAATGAACCATTTCCTCATGTCCTATTGCTAGTCAGCACCTCCTGCTCGCTGACCCCTTTGAGGAAGGTGTAGGCTGTGATGATGTCACCCTCAGCCTTCTCTGCTCCAAGCTGAGCAAACTGACACTCTCTAATATTTCGATGCCCCTCCTACATCAAGGTGCCTCAAACTGTTTGCAGTACTCGAGGCGGGACTGCACTGGGCAGTGCAGAGTGGGACCATCACCTCTTGCTGACCCTCTGCTGCATCCAGCCTTCTGTTCTGTATGCTTGGAGGTTGGAAGGGCCTGGTGGAACTTTGCAGGGCAAGTCTTGCCCCATTTGGTGGTGTGTTTCAGCATAAATGTGAAGCGAGTGTCTCTGCATGTGTGTTTTCAGCTGGAGGTGTCTCAGCTGGAGGGAAGTCTCCAGCAGCCCAAGGCGCAGTCAGCCATGTCTCCTTACCTTGTTCCGGACACCCAGGCCCTCTGCCAGCACCTGGCTCTTGTCAAGCAGCTGGCCAGTAGTGGGAGGTTCATCATCATCATCCCTCGAACAGGTATGGGGACTCCACACCAGGTAACCGTCAGTGGCTGCCTGCCCCGTCCCTTCTGTGCTGGGAGCAGGCCCCAGGGGCCATGGGTGGTGGCTTTTCCTCCTCCTGCTCTTATCCTTGACTTCTTCTGGAGCAGTTGCAACACCATTTTGATGTGTTGCTTTTGAGGCCTGTTCTCTGTGTGGCCCATGCTTGGGATTTTGACAGAGTGTGTCAGAACAGCTGAGAGGAGAGAGGTCCTGTTCCTCCTCTGCCTCTCCTGTGGCAGCTATGCATCAGACAGAGTTCTGTGGAATGGGGAGTACTTGATGCCTCTGGATTCGTTTGCAGAAGTAGAACTGTAAGCAAGATGGTTTTCTGTTTTGTTTTGTTTTTTCTGTTAGTTATCGACGGCCTAGACTTCCTGAAAAAGGAGAACGCCGGTGCTAGGGACAGCATTCGGTATCTGGAAGCAGAATTTAAAAAGGGAAACAGGTAAGAGCAGGAGAGGGGTAGGATTTTCCCTTGCTTTTGGAATGGGTGGGCTTTGGGGTGGGAGCAGGCTGTGGATCACTTGGAGCAGAGTGAGGAGTGGGCCGAGGAAAAGCCAGACTTCAGGAATGGGAAGGTGTTGAAGGAGCAGATTGAGCAGCTGGTTCTTCAGATGTGCTGGTAGTTGGTGCTCAGCTGTGAAGCACAGCTGCTTCTGGGGAATGGTGGAGTTGCATCCCTGTCACTGTATAAACTGGAGTGGTGACCTTTGCTACTGCACTGGGAGTGCTGCAAGAGCCGGATTGATTGTGCCTGGGTGCTCTGCAGGAGCACAGTTGAGAGGACAGACTGCATCTCTGAGGCCAGTGTCAGGGCTGGTGGGCTTGAGACGTGGTACTGTGAGTGGCATGTGGGAATGGTGGTGAGGCAGGGAGGTGATCGAAGGGATTCACAGAGGATTCCTTGGATGGACCTTTGGGTGTTAAATTTGGGTTGGTGGAAGCCCTGCAGCACCCAGAGGAGCTGCTGTGGAGTGCTGACTTTAAGCCTGTGTGACGGTCTCCATACGAACTCAGAGACTCTGCTCTCTCCTCAGGTACATTCGTTGCCAGAAAGATGTTGGGAAGAGCTTTGAGAGGCATAAATTGAAGAGACAAGATCTAGATGCCTGGTAAGATTTCAGCATCTGAAGGTATCTGAGCTCAATTCCCAGCAGGCAGGTGGCTTTGGGGAGAGGTGGTGGCACTGGGACCCACTGCAGAGCTTGTTCTGTGTGAGTAATGATGAAATTCCCTGGAGACAGGGACAGCCATCTGTGCATGTAATACCAAGCACTCTGTGCTCAAAAGGGTCTCAGAAAAGTCCTTAACGGGAACAAGAAAGCAGCCCTGCTTCCCACTTACCCTCCCAAGCAGACGTGGTCTTCTCGCTGACCTTCCCCTCTGTTTCTCTTGTCTGTCAGGAATCTCTATAAAATACTGGACAGCTGCAAACAATTGACAGTGTCCCAGGGCAGTGGAGAGGATGACACCACGGGAATGGTCACCATCATCACGGGCTTCCAGCTGGAGGACTCGAGCATGTTCTCGGTGCCCATGCAGGTCAGTAGCTCTTTTCTGGCCAAGCTGAGTCATTCTGCTTCCCAGCAAGGATATAATATGATTCATTGGCAAGAGAATTTTTTTTTTTTTAATGTTTTGTTGCCTTGGCTAATAACTGGCCTGGTTTCCCCAAAGTTACTTTATACGTTGAGATTCTTTATTCCTTCAAGGCTTCTTGATTTTGTGGTACAGAGTATTCTGGGAAAGGTGGGAGAATTGAATTTCATGTCTGTGCAGGTGTCTTGTACCAAAGCAACGAGAATTGGGAGGATTTGGCCTTCCAGCTGTGCCAGGCTGCTGGAGAATCCCTGGGTTGGGAATGGCAGCTGTCTTGTCGAGGCAGGTTAAAAATTAACCACCTGTTTTGTCTGTGTTTGCTTGCAGTCTGCCATCCAGGCAGCCGCCAATGCCAGCATAGAGATAAAAAATGTTCTGGAGTTCTACAAGCAGTGGAAAGAGATGGGCTGATGGTCAGAAAGGCATCGGGCTGGTGAACCTTTCTCTCCCCCTCTCGGAACGTGCAGCGTCTGAACGAAGGAAACAACAATCTGGGCGACACTTAAGACACGAAGAAGCAGCAGCAGCAACAGCAACAAAAATACCTACCCAAACGAATTAAAAAAAAATAATCCAATGTGGGCACGCACACCGACACCCTCCACCTGCATCCTGACCAGACGGCTGTACAGCTCTGATGGCGCCAACTGCTCTGAGAGACGCCCCGTGGTGTGGCCGGGGCAGAGCTCTGCCCTTCTCCCAGTCGGCAGAGATGGGCGAGAGACGGGCAGTCCTTCATTCCCCTCCTTCCTCCCAAAGCTTGCTTGGCCAGCAGAAACAGGCTGGTGGTTCAAAGCATGGACTTAACTTCAGCAAAACCAAACCAGTGCAGCAGAAAGAGAACCCTCCGGCTTGGGAAAGAAGATCCAAAGAGTGTTTTGCTCTTGTTCGGCAATCTGGGGACAGGAAAGCGGATAGTATTTTTCCCTCCCCCCTTTTGAATTAATTATTTTTCAAGGGTTTTTTCCTTTTAATTTTTAGTTTTTATACATATGAATAATATTAAAAAAAAAAAAGGAGTTCCCTTCAGGTTCTGGATACTCTTCCAATGTCAGAAAGAAAAGGAAACACTTATGCTATTTAAAAGGGGGGGAAAGCTCTTAATATAATTTTTTTTGTCTTAGAACAAGCATATTTATTTCCTTTCCCAGGCCCCCAAGGAGTGGGCTCCATGCAAAGGGATGTTGGTCTGTGAGGAGGGAGCAGCCCCACATTGTGCACTCCACTCTCCCTGGGAGCTGCACGCTTCACGAGCGACACGAACTCGACCACGCTGCTCCAGGGAGGCCACAGGACTCTGTGCCTCCATCCGCAGTTTCTCCCACTTTGCTTCCAGCATTAGACCTTGGAGAAAAGGAGGAATCCAGTATAAGAACTGGAAGAGAGAGACAAGCTGGGAGGGATTTAAACCATTAATGCTCAAATGCTTGGCCTGAGCACTGCAACCCTGGGATGGAGCAAATGTCTCCAAAGGACCCAAAGCCTCTTTTTCATCTTTTCTTTTTTTCCCTTTTTTATCCCCCTAAATCTTTCAATAGGATGTGGAGGAGGAAGGAGAATCTCAAAGCCATTATTTTCTGCTGGTTGTTCGATGCACCACTGCTGCAATGCCGTGCTAGAGATGGTGACAGAGCTGGAGTGTTTGTGTCCCCCTTTCTCGCGTCCTTCTGGGCTGGCAGAGGCGGTGCCGTGACCACTGCTGCCCGGGAGCACTGAGCTCACGGACTGTTCCATGCTTTTTGCATCCCAGACAGGAGGGCTGATGCTACCTGGATGGATGCTGGAAGAGCTGGTTCCCCAGGTGACCTGTGAGGGATCCCACAGACCTCCATCCTGACAGCATCTCACGCAACCTGTGTCTGACACGCTGTCACTTGGCCGGTGCTCGGATATGAAGCTGCAGGTTGCTTGCAGGGCAGCAGGAGAGGGGCTGGGCAGTCTCTTCATGCTCCCTCTTGCCTCTCTGTGCCCACGGAACAGATGTCTTCATCCACATGAACCAGCAGCAGCTATGCAAGTACAAACCACTGGAGTCTTCTGTGTTCTCACATGGGCCAGCCGGAAGCTGCTACAGCCAGGGTGTAACATGAGAAGCTGAGTCACATACTCCACCCTGTCCAGGCTCCGAGCATGGTGTGTTGTACTGCAGGGGTGGGATGTTCCTTGTTTTCAGGTAAAAACTAAAAATACCAGCACAAGTACCAGAAGATTCATTTCGATTCCAGTTCCAGCTCTTTTGCAGCACAGCAGAGGGAAATGCCAATCTCCATGGTACAGCTAGTTCATCCCTGGAGGCTGGCAGGCTGGTTGTGAGGGACAGGGGTTTCCCTGCAGGATTTTCCCTTTTACAGCTTCTCCTGAAACTCACAGTACTTTGCTTGGCTAAGCCAAGAAAAGGTCATATGCAGGACAGCAGGTCAGAGACTCCGGCACACCTTGGGGATTCTTGGAGATCTGAGATGGGTTGTGAAGCTCCCAGTCACTCTTTCCTCCAGTGGTTTTATTTGAAGCCATTTGTTTGTGTAGCTCATTATTTCTGTTTGATGGGGTGGAAAAAGAGAAGGGAATCGCCTTGTGGGACTGCTCTTGAGGTGAAACCCTCCTTGTCTGGCAGGGGGCACGGAGAGTTGGTGTGCTCTGCTTTTTCCTGCTACTGAAGAAACCCCACCCCGATCCTGGCTGCTGAGCACAGCAGAGGAGTCTGGGGGTCACTGGGGCTGAGCCCGGTGTGTGCATCCTGAGAGCCTCAGTGCCCGCCTTGGGGCCGTGCTTGGGGTTGGTGAAGAGAAGCATTGCTGGGCCATGGTCAAAGCAGTGAGGAGCTGGGGCAGACCTCAGCTTCACTCCCGGTCGAGCATTCCTTAGGTCCTGGCTGGATCTTGAGGGGAGAGCAGTACAGGTAAAGCAGCAGCCCAGAGGGAATTCCTGTCTCACTGATGGCAAGTGTTTCAGTTGTTGGCAAGTGTTTCGGTTCTTGCAGCTCCCGCATCTGTGCAGGGTGGCAGCTGGGAGCCAAGTGCTGGGCGGTTGGGCAGGCTGAGGAGGATCTGTGTTCTGAGCCACTGAGGCCTTGTGTGGGCACAGGATGCAGTTTAAGAACAAAAGTAAATAGATTCAGTTTCTGTAACCAGAGCTTTGGAGCCCATGTGGGACTGCATGGCAACAGCAGGGGCTGCTCACAACTCTCCCTTAGTCACTGCTCTAGTCCCCTGAGGGGCTGGTTTAATATTCCCAGGTTTTGCATACCTGGAGGGTAGGAAGATGCCCTCACCATGCAATGGGGAATCCTGACTGCCCCCATGGCCCCTTTCACTCTGGGCTGGATGGGGAGGGATTGTGACCTTTAAAAGGGGCACCAGAATGGTCCCTATGCCACCCTCCTCCTCTCCAGAGCACACAGTCATGCTTGAGGACCTGGTGAATAGTTACTGGATTTGCATCCCCAGTCAGAGATACCTGGAGCTGAAGAACTGGGAGGCTCCACAGTGTGGTAGCAGAGCAGCCTTGGGGAGATGGCATGGAGTGTCCTCCAGCAAGCGTGACCTTCTGAGGGGACTCAAACGTGTCATCCCCAGGCTTGGGGTAAAGGAAGGCGCTTCTCAGCCCCCCATCCCAGCACTCAGGATGAGCTGGAGTTTTCTCCCTGGGGATAAATTGAACAGATCTGCTCTCTCCAGGGGCCACTGCGTTTCTCCCCTGGCATGGTGGTTGCTGATACGACGTGGCTCTTGGGGTGGAAGCAAACAGGATGGTCTGTGGGAGGCTCTGTGCAGCCTGTGGCTGCTGTGGTGCTGCAGCGGGGGCTCCCCGAGAGCCCCCCACCCTGTGCACCTGGTCCAAGCCAGAACTGTGAGCTGCCTCATCAAGAGAGCATCAGGCAGTATGGAGACTGTGCAGGCTCTGGCCATGGCTCTTCCCTGCAGTGCTGCTTCTGCACCAACTCCAGGCTTGCCCTGGAGCAGCTGTAAGTCAGTCCGGTAGTGCCCGCTGTTCTGGGAAGGAGAGCAAACAGAAAAACCATCTTGTGGGCTGAAAACAAGGGTTTTCATGTGTTTTGGTGTGTTTCTTGGATTTGGTTTTTCTCTTCATTACCACCCTGTTGAGCTGTTGGGGGTTTTTGGGGTGACCCCACACTGGGAGGACACAGGTCTGTGGTGGCTGAGGCTGGCTGGGCTGTCCCCACAGCATGGTGGACACAGTCGCTGGTGCTTGTTGGGCTTCTGCTCCATGGTTTCATGGGCTGTTCCAAGCAGCTTCTCTGCTCCCATCCTTGCTTGGCTTGAGGCCACCCGCAATGCCTCGGGTTTTGTCTCGCATCTTCAATTTAGGGCTCTTTTCCTTCTTGGTGTGCAGCAGCAGTGGCCAGGCCGGCCAGCGTGGGGACAGGGCGGGCTGGCACAGGGGCTGTGTCGCTGGCCTTGCCGCCTGCAGTGAGGGGACTGGGTTTGAGGCGAGGGACAATCACCTCTCCTCAGCCCTCATGTGGCACACGGGCTTGCAGAGCCAGGGAGGATCGCTCTCAATGAGGGGCGAGGGGATGTGGGGCCCAGCTGGGCGAGGAGGGGCTGGGGCTCCTGGCATGTGTCTGACCATGGTCTGAACACGGTGACTGGCTTAATAAAATACCAGGTGTTTGTACTTCGTGTCCTGTGGTTGTTCCCAGCCCATCCCACCTTTCCTGTGCAGCCCTGGAGCTGAGTGCATTTTCCAGCTGTAAATCCACTCTCAAGCATATGCTTTGCTGACTGAACTTCCCAGTAAAGAAGTGCAGGTGGGTCCTTCCTTATCCCTGTGATGGGAGTAGCATTTCCCTTGCCACCTCTGTGATTTGGGATGACTTCATCCTCTTGCTAGGACTCTGCATGCTGCTGCCACAGGAGCACCCCTGACCCTGCACAAGGACCTGCCGTGGCTCATTGGGGCCCCTCACTTAACAGGGGAAAGGGGGTGGAGAAGCAGGTGACAGGGAAAGTGTAAATTTTCTAAATGTGTAACTTTTCAGTGTCCAGTTGAGGCGCTGGGAGAGGGTGGGCTGGGGGCTGCAGGCTGGAGATCAGGCTCTGCAAGGGTCCCACCATGCCCTGGTGCCAAGGGCAGCTGAGGGGTGTTCTGTAGGGAAAGGAAATAAATCAGTATTCCTGCCCTGAATTCATTGCCGTCAAAGCTCCCTGATTTGCTTCTCCTGTCATAATTCTCTCTCCCTCTCGGATTCTTTGGAGGCTGCTACTGGCAGGAAGGTCAGAGAGGGGGGTTGTGAAAGGGCAAATCCAGCTTCAGTCCCCAGCGGGGAAATGGGCTGTGGGCAAGACCTGCCCAGTCCCAACGCCAAGCAGGCAGAAAGGGACTGTCACTGCTGGCTCCATCCCCTTCAACAGGGCTGGGAACGCCTCTTCCAGCTTGGGAGGGCCGTGCCAAGAGGCTGCCGGCCCCATAACAAACCCTGAGCCTCCATCATCAGTCCGTGCAGGATGGTGTTGCTGTGGGAGGGTCCGTGGGTGGGGGTTTGTCCCACAGCCCTTACATGGGAACGGACTGAGGTGAAATTGAAGCAGAAAAAGGCCACAACCCTGGTCAGGGGTTGGGGCTCCTGGTCCTGCTTGTTGGGGAACTGAATCCTCAAGGACCCCCAGGAGCCGCTGTCTCTCCAACCCCACTCACTGCCTGTTCCCCTCTTCTGTGCCTCTGCTTCCCACTTCTGCTACAGACGTGTCACTCCCCTGCCTGGGTTTGCTGTGTCTCATGTTGGTTATTTTGGAGGGACTGCTCAGCACCAGGGTCTGCATCTTAGGCCCTCCCTTTGGCCTCCTGCCAACAACCCTGGGTTCAAGTGACTTCCTCTTGGCTGGGGCCACCAGAACAGCAGAGCCCTGGTGTGGACCAGCCTGCACCTTGGGCTCTTCGGGACAGCCATAGGGTGTTTTTGAGCTGCTCATGCGGTGCCCAGCACTCAACACAAGTCCTCTGGGGATCAATAAATCCCCAAAGATAGGGGCTTTGGAAAGCATCCATCCTGCTGCAGCTCCTCGCTCCTCTCTTTCCTGAGCTCCATGCAGCTGCAGCAGGAACCTTCTGCTGGCATTTGCCCCCATGGGCTAAGCCGGAGCTGCTGCCCGCCCTCCTGCTGCCAGGTCAGTTTTGTTTCCCCAAACTTGCTTTCTCCACCTCTTCCCTCCCAGATGGGAGGACCCTGGTGGGACCCTGCACTGTGCCCCGGTGGGTGTTTTTGAGGCCCCCTGCATGGACCTGCACTTGGCTTTGTCACCTGCCCTGGCTCTCCCAAACTTGGTGGCATTTAAGGTCCAGTGCCCAGAACCGCCTTCCAGTGGCCCCTCCAGCGCTGGAGGCTCCCGTGTGCCCCCCGTGCACGGTAAGGGGTCGTGTCTTCAGCAGGAATTTGAGGGGATCTCAGCCAAGGCAAGGCTGTGGCAGGGTAGGCGATCTGTCCAGCACAAAGCTGCCTTTGAGCCCGGCAGGGGCCCCGTCTGCCCCTTTTGCAGTGAGTGGGAGCTGCCGGGGAGGGACCCGGGATGGAGCCAGGAGAAGGGCAGCCAGCAGCAGTGGCAGGACTGAGACCTCTGGCCCATGGCAGTGGTGAGGAGGGGGCTCTGCAGGGCAGCTGCAGGAGGGGATGCCCACACGGCAGCAGCCACCGTACCACTGGTGCTTCTCGCCAGCACTGCTCTGGCTTCTGCTGGGGGCAGAGCAGCAGGAAGTTTCTCCAGATACTTTTGGTTCATTTTGGGTTTTCCTCCCTCTAAACCACTGTGTGAGTTTTGGGCTGAGGGGTGAGTGGGATGCTTATGGCACCCCTCGTGCTGCTGAGCTGCTCTCCCTGTTGCCCCAATTTCCCCAGCTGCCCAGTTCAGTGTCCTTCATCAGGCCTTGCATAACAACTTTGCTGGGCTGGGAAATGGGGGGCTGCAGGGTGTCTCTGGGGGCTTGCTCCTGCCGTGATGGTCCTAAGCCTTCATCTGCCAGGGACATCCCTAGGGTTGGGAGCCTCTCTGGGGGGAGGGTGTACAGTGGCGTGGGGGATGAAGCAGGATCTCCTTCTTTCCTGCAGCACCCTGGACCCCTGACCAGCCCCCACCCCTGACCCTGATCTGCTCCCCCATTCTGGGCCTGAGGTCCTGATCCTGTCCAGTCAGTAGCTCTCTGTGAGAGTCAAACAGAAAGCAGGCTTTGCCGCTTACAACCTTGGAAAAAGCCAGGAGCCTTCCTGGGTGTGTCTGTCCTGGCTCCTGCAGCCACAATCCCCATCCCCCGGTGGGCTTGGTCCTGAAGACCCAACCTCTCTCTCACCCTGAGTGCTGTGGCCCCACCATGCTGCAGGTAAAGCTGGAGCAGGTCTCCAGGGTCCACCAGGTGCCTTGGGTATGTGTGGCTGGGGGAAGGGGAGGCTCTGTCCCCAGGTTTCTTCCCCCGGTTCCCTCATCCAAGGTGGGAAATCCCCTGGACTCCCCATGAAACCTTGTTCTAGCTGGGAGATAACTCCCAGACCACTCTGTCTCAGTTCCCCGCCCACCACGATTCCAAAGCAGCTCTTGGGCTGCCCCACTTCCCCTGCGGTGTCCCTTGACCAGCCCCGCTGTCCCCACAGATCTTCTGGGAGGATGGGATCATGTTGGGGTACTGGCACCCCTAGAGCTAGGCCATTGACTGTGTCCTCAGCTCCTTTCAGAGGATGAATGAGATAGGCAACATCTGGACACACTTCCTGCTGACCTGGTGGGGATGGGGACAGGGATGGAGATGAGAATGGGAATAGGAATGGTGATGGGCATGGGGATGGAGATGGGATGGGAGCAGGGACAAGAATGGGGGCGATGAAATGATGGGATGGAAATGGGGACAGGGACAGTTGTGGAGGTTGTGGAGATGGGGACAGGGTTGGGGATGAGAAGAGGATGGAAATGGGAACAAAGAAAGGCTGGCGATGGGGACAGGGATGGGGTTAGGGAGAGGGCTGGGGACAGGGATGGGGGTAGGGACACAGACAGGGACAGGGATAGGGATAAGGAGGGGATGGAGATGAGGATGGGGACAAGGATGGGGGTAGGGACAGGGACACAGCTCATCACAAAACATGCTGTGCCAGCAGCTGTTTCATGCAGCACTGCCTGGTGCTTTTGTCCTCCCTGGAGATCTGCTGGGAGCCTCAGCACTGGCCACTGCTTATCTGCCTGCTGCTTGTCTGCCCCTATCCCTTTGCCCCCAGCTGTGCCCACCTCTTCAGCTCCTGGTACCTGCCCACCACATCTGCTGCATCTGTGACTGTGGAGCTCTCAGCTTCTACAGCCTGGGGGAGGCTCAGTGATCTCGGGCTGGCACAGGGATGGCGCTGGGGCAGGGACAGGGAGCTGCAGGCCCCATGACATGGAAGTGTGTGTCTGTCAGAGGCTGCACGTCTGCCTGTGGGTGCCTACACAATGCCAGACTCCTGGCTCAGCGATGTTTGGCACTGTTGCTTTGTCCCTGTGGCTGTTTTGAACTCCTTCATCTGCACTGGCCTCTCTTGCTATTCCCAGCACATTTGGGATGAGGAAACTGGTGCTGGAGGTTTCCTCCTTCTCAGATTTTTGGTTGTCTTGGTGATTCCCCCTGTTGAGGCCCAAAGCCAAGGTTTTCGCAGGGTCCTCGCTGTGGGAGCTGACAGGGGTCTGTGCCCCTCCACCCATTCCCCCTTCACAAATTCTCTGAGCTGGAGCGTCCTCAGCTGAGCAAAGTGCTGCAGGCGGCTTTCGTGTGCCCCTTCCTCTACGACAGCCTCCTGCTCTTCTACCGGGTGGGTTGGGTGGCCCAGGGCAAGAGTAGGGTGCCCCCACTACAGGGGTGGCCAGGGTGCTTCCAGAGGGTGGTTCTCACCCTCCTCCCCACAGCTCCTCTGCTGCTGCTGGTGTGACTGTGCCTGGAGTGAAGTCGTGGTCAGGTACTGCCACCGCCTGCTCTTCGTGCTGCTCACCAGCTTCCTCTTCACATCTCACCTGCCCACGTGCCTTGTGCCCGGCTGCTCTGACTGCACCAGTGAGCAGCAACCCCCCGTGCCCCCCACTGCCATGGCTCCTGTCCCCTGCCCCCAAAGCAGCCCCTTGCAGCAGGAGCTGCACAAGGATCCCCAGCATCCATGGGTGCTGGCCTCTCAGCCTGGCAGGACACAGCCACCAGCTGTTCCACATCTGTTCTGTGCTGGGCCCCCCCCTTGCAGCTGGAGGCCATCCTCTGTGATGTGTGCATGCACCAGGCCTGGCTGTGGGGCCACCTGAGCCCCACTGGGATCCCAAACACCTCCAGCACTGCTGGGCTGGCCCTTGTGGGCAACACCGCCATCATCAGCGCCTTGACTGTGGCCTTGCCCAAGACCCCCGGTGGCCCTGGCCGCCCCCCAGGCGTCCCCACTGGGGCTGGGCACTGGAGGGACCCGGGACACCGTGTGAGGGGCTGGGCTGCGGAGCCTGGGAGGACGCAGCATCCTGGCAGCTTCTTTGTGGTGGACCCCGCTGTCGGGTGTCTTGCAATGTCCCTCTCCCCCACCTCATCCCTCTGCACCCCGACTGTGCCTTAGTTCTCCCAATGCAAACCAGTAATGATTCCATGAATTTGGGGCAGGGACAATATGTCATCCGATGTGGGGACCCAGCAGTGCATGCGTGCATGTGTGTGTCAAGGTTAATGAGTAATTAAGGTGGTTTGTGATGAAATCCCTGGTCAGGCCCCAGGGCCTCAGGGTGCACGGAGCAGCTCTGCTGTTCCCCAATAACCCCATGCTTGGGAGAAGCAGCTTTAAATTAAACTGGAATAATGATGGTGCAGCTCTGGGCTCGTCACTGCTGGGAGCAGGATCTGGGGGTGGTAGCACTGCTTCTCCTTGGAGCCTGGGGGGGGACAGGGAGGAAATCAGGAGTCCTCAGCTGTGTGGGGTGGGGTGACATGGGGCACATCCACTGCAGCCTCCCACCCACCCACGCCCCAAGCTTGGGAAGGAATTGGCTCCACCATTTGCATTTATTCCTTTCCAGGGCTAACAGAAAGGGTGAGAGGGTGAAGGTGTAAAGGGGGAGCTGACGGCGGTTTCTGGGAGCTCAGCCCCTGCCCCACAGCACAGCAGGGCGTGGCTGGGGCTACACGAGGCCGTAGTAGCGCCGATAGGCCTCCTGAAATCCGATCTGGTCGGCCAGCTCGTCACAGTCGGGGTTGAGCTCGCACACCTCACGCTTGGCCTCCAGTGGGTCAGGCGGGGCTCCATAGGTGCTGCTGGGGACAAATGGGGGACTCAGGGGGTGTTGGGAGGTCCCATGGGAGCTGGGGGCTCCTGGGGAGGGGCTGAGCCAGCAGGCCTCCCCTCATCTGGGGGCCGTGATCCCTCGGCCAGCAGGACCAAGCACTACCTGTCATAGCCATAATTTCGCTTCTGTCTCTGCACCACCTCGGCGCTGGCGCGTCTGGAGACGAAGGCTGCAGGGACAGGGTGGTGGGTCAGGGGGGTCATGGCCCCCTCTCCCCAGGGCAGCGGGGCCCAGCAGCTGCGGTCACTCACCTTCAGAGCTGGGCGAGTCCTTGGTGCTGGTGGAGCCATCGGCAGCTGCAAGTGACACGGAGGGGTGGGTGGGCTCAGGAAAGCCCCATGTGGGCTCTCCTCTCACCACACTCCTTTTGGGGCTCAGATCCCTCACTGAGTTCCCCCAAACTGCTGAAGGATGTCCTGCTCCCTATCTCCCTGTTGCAGCCCCATGCCCCCCCACCCCAAGGCTCAGCAAATTTCTCCCAGTCCTTCTGCTCCCTCCTGAGCCCTTCCCAGGGCACAGAACCACCCCCACTGTCCCCATCAGCCCCAGACACCCCCGTACCTCTGCGGCAGAGGCCAAGGGTGAGCAGGGCCAAGAGGGTCAGCAGGACGAGGGACTTCATGGTGCCTTCCTGTGCTGGGCTGAGCACAGCCCCAGCTCCCTGGGTGTCTTTATAGGGTGCTGTGGCCTTGGCAAGGGGGGTGCATGGCCCCACCAGGGTTATTTCCAGCACATCCGCCATGGCTGGAGCTGCCGGCAGAGGTGGCAATTGTGGTTTGGGATGAACTTGGTCCCCCTATGCCCAGCCAGAGCCCACAAAGGGAGGGAAATGTGGCCCTGGGCCAGCGGGGGATTTGTTGGTGGGCCCAGCCCTGCTGGCATGGCAGCACCCAGTCCCCACTGGAATGGGTGAGGGGGCACTGGGGGCTCCTTGATGCACTCCCCAGTCACCCACTGCCCTGCCCCAGTTCCCACTGCTGGATCCCAGCATTGTCTTCTGTGACACGGGGAGACTTTCCTGCCAAAAACTGGGATTTTCGTCCATGTGCAGGGCCAGTGGTCGGGACTTGTTGACCCACTTTTGAGGGAGCAGCACAGGCTTCCTTTGTGGCATTGTCATGCCGGGCCCCTGGAGGAGGGTGAGCAGGTGCCCATGCCCTTGGTCTCCGCACAGCTCCTCCCTGCCACATGCCATGGCAGATGCTGCGTGGCCAGGGCAGTCAGAGCCCCTGAATAACATTCCTCTTTGGGATCCTGACCACTTTTTGATCCTGTAAATCCCAGCCCTGTCCTGAAAAGCGGAACTTGGAGGCTTTGGGGCAGAGGGAGGATAGAACTGCTGAACCAGAGCCTTTGTCAGACAAACCCGTAAAGTATAGAGTACATGGGCCAAGGACGTGGCAGGAGCCAAGCTGGGAACAACAGCCCCAATTTATTGAGATTCCAGCACAACAAGGGCAGGCACAGGGGAAATGGTTGCAGCCGCTCTGTCGCAGGCTCTAATTGCAAACAGAGGTTGGGGTGTGGTGCAAGCAGCCACTGCTGCTCCCCAGTTTGCCACAGGGCACGGCCTCTCCTTGGGGTGGAGACCACGGAACCTGCTGCCCTCAGTGGCTGCTGGACTCAGAACCTCTCTCAGTCTCCCTCAGGTGCGAGGGGACTCTCCTCATTCCCTGCCAGCCCCAGGAACAACCTGTGCACTCTGGAGGCACACGTCACTCGTGGGGCTCTGGCAGCGAGATCCCGGGAGCCTTCGCTTCCCCAGCCTGCAAACTTTCAATGAGGCCCTTAACAGATGACTCTGGGTGGGGAAAACCAGTCTGGTTCCAGAACAGAACATTAAACCCCTGTGCCACAAGCCCACAAAGTGGAAGCAGGGCCATTCCAACCTCTGCACAGACCCCCAGATACCTCAGGCTGCTGGGAGGGGACCAGGGCTGGAAATAACGTGGAAAACAGAACGGATGGTAATGAGGAACCTGGTGCAGCAGCTGCTGCCACATCTGCAACGGGTTTGAGCACATGGAGACTGAATGAACCTGCAAGCACAGGCAGGAACATGTGTGCTCCTGCTCGTGGGCTCCTCAGGTCTGGGCACGGTGTGGCTTGGGGCTTATGGCACTGAATTCTGTCTAATGCACAGCTAATATAGCTACAAAACCCCAAATGTGGCTTTGGAAACTGGAGTCAGGCCTGTCACAGCACTCAGGGGAGCAGATGA
Source organism: Corvus kubaryi (assembly GCF_017639235.1). NCBI lineage: Eukaryota > Metazoa > Chordata > Aves > Passeriformes > Corvidae > Corvus > Corvus kubaryi. The sequence goes on from NW_024581447.1 coordinate 16,104, forward strand.
GAGCACAGACACACTTTGTGCCACTTGTCTCTGTCTAGCTGAGTAGGAAATAGGGAATTGCCATCCATTTCCAAAGATCCCAATGTTTTTTTTTGTTTCTTCGCCAAATCTGATCAAATGGTGCCAGTCCAGCAGCTGTTCCGGTTCCTCTGCAGTCTCCAGTGGCCTGATGGGGTGATTCTCAGTTTGGGTTCTGCGCACACCCTGTCCCATCGGTGCTTTGGGACAATTAACTGTCTCAGCAGAGCCCGTGGGACATTCTGAGGCCTCACTGGGGCTCCTGGAATGTCATGACGAGTTCTCGTTGCTCCTTACTGATTGCCTGGAAGGAACACAACCCACAGACCTCAACATGATGCTTCTCCCACCCTGCCACACTCAGGGAGGAAAGTGGGCTGAGTGTGTCACACACTGCTGTCCCCTGCATGCACAGAACATAACCCCCTCATCTCCCTCAGGAACATGCCACAGCCCACCCACTCCACAGGGAAAAGCACCTGAGACCTCCAGAGAAAATGCCCAGGCCTAAAGTTTCAGCAGGACTTGGCTGCTGGGGAGGTCTTGGAGAAGTGGAGGGTTTGAATGTCATTCCAGGCCCCACTGAGCCCCCTCCAGCGGGTGCTACAAGGAGGAGGTTGGTTTGGTTTGGTTTGGTTGGATCTGTTTTTACCTGCCAGGCCTGTTGGCGAGCCTGGATCAGCTGCTGCAACTCCGCAATCCTGTCCCTCCCCATCAGCACAGACTCAGCCACCTTCCTGTTCTCTTCCTCCTTCTCCCTGAGGACTCTGCGCAGGTAGGAGCGGTGCTTCAGGAAGTACGGCACCATGGCGCTGCGGACGTCGTCCTCGGGGATCCCGCTGGGCCGCCTGCGCACACAGCACGACCTGGGGCAGCCGGAGGGCCGGGATCCCGGCCGGCACCAGCCCCACAGAGCCCCACACTGTCCCACACAGCCCCACAGAGCCCCCACACAGCCCCACACAGCCCCCACAGCCCCTACACAGCCCCCACAGCCCCACAGAGCCCCACAGAGCCCCACACTGTCCCACACTGTCCCACACAGCCCCACAGAGCCCCCACACAGCCCCACACAGCCCCACACAGCCCCACACTGTCCCACAGAGCCCCACACAGCCCCACCCAGTCCCACACAGCCCCACAGAGCCCCCACACAGCCCCACACAGCCCCA
>NW_024581447.1:17393-17757 GCF_017639235.1 Corvus kubaryi
CCCACACTGTCCCACAGAGCCCCACAGAGCCCCAGACAGCCCCACACTGTCCCACACAGCCTCACACTGCCCCACACAGCCCCACACTGCCCCACAGAGCCCCCCACAGCCCCCCTCAGTCCCCCACACTGTCCCACACAGCCCCACACTGTCCCACACAGCCCCACACTTCCCCCACTGCCCCACAGAGCCCCACAGAGCCCCACACAGCCCCTCACTGCCCCACACAGCCCCACTGTCCCACACAGCCCCCCTCAGTCCCACACAGCCCCACAGCCCCCCTCAGTCCCACACTGCCCCACAGAGCCCCACACTGTCCCACACAGCCCCCCTCAGTCCCACACAGCCCCACAGAGCCCCCCTC
>NW_024581448.1:0-21899 GCF_017639235.1 Corvus kubaryi
CAGTTCATGGATCCCCCCATCCCTTCATGGATCCCCCCTTCCCTCCAATCCCAGTTCATGGATCCCCCTTCCCTCCAATCCCAGTTCATGGATCCACCCATCCCTTCATGGATCCCCCCTTCCCTCCAATCCCAGCTCATGGATCCCCCTTCCCTCCAGTCCCAGCTCATGGATCCACCCTTCCCTCCAATCCCAGCTCATGGATCCCCCCTTCCCTCCAATCCCAGCTCATGGATCCCGCTTCCCTCCAATCCCAGCTCATGGATCCCCTCTTCCCTCCGCAGTTTACCAGCAGCAGCAGCCGCCATCCCAATCCTACGGCTACAAGGAGCCGGCGGCTCCGGCCTCCACGCAGCGCAACGCCCCGGCCGGAGGGGGGGTGAGTGCAGCCCCCACCCCTGGGGGGATCCCTCTGTCCTTGGGGAGGGGCTGTGCACCATGTGTCCCCTGGGGCTGTGCCGGTGACCCCAGTGACCCCTGCGTCCCTCGGGAGGGGCTGTGCCAGTGACCCCCCTGTCCCTCAGGGTGTGCCAGTGTCCCCTGGGGTTGTTCAGTGACCCCAGTGTCCCCTGGGGCTGTGCCAGTGACCCCAGTGTCCCCTTGGGCTGTGCCGGTGACCCCTGTGTCCCCTGGGGTTGCTCAGTGACCCCAGTGTTCCCTGGGGTTGCTCAGTGACCCCAGTGTCCCCTGGGGTTGTTCAATGACCCCTGTGTCCCCTGGGGTTGCTCAGTGACCCCAGTGTCCCCTGGGGTTGTTCAATGACCCCTCTGTCTCCTGGGGCTGTGCCAGTGACCCCAGTGTCCCCTGGGGTTGCTCAGCGACCCCTGTGTCCCCTGGGGCTGTGCCAGTGACCCCAGTGTCCCCTGGGGCCGTGCCCCGTGTCCCCACAGAAGCGTTTCCGCGCCGTCTACGACTACAACGCGGCGGACGAGGACGAGGTGTCGTTCCAGGACGGGGACACCATCATCAACGTGCAGCAGATCGACGACGGGTGGATGTACGGCACCGTGGAGCGCACGGGGGACACGGGGATGCTCCCGGCCAACTACGTGGAGGCCATCTGAGCCCGGGGACGCGGCCCGGCCCCGCCCGCGCCCGTGTCCCCTCCCCGCGTGTGCGTCTCTTGTCCCCTCCCCGCCCGCTCCGGCCTCGGAGCCATGTCCCGATGTCCCCTCCGTGTCCGGTTTCTCTTGCCAATTCTGCTTCGGGGTGGCCCCGTGGGGCCTGAGGGGCCGCGCAGGGTGGGGATCAAACCCCTGCGGCTTTCCTGCTCCTGGCTGTCCCTCCTCTCCAGCCCTTTCCCGGCCGGGGGGAGCCGCCGGAGCCGCCGGGATCCCAGAGAAGGGAGGGAGAGGCCAAATTAGGACCAAATTCCCGCTGTGGAGGTGAGGGGTGCTCATCCCGAGGGTGCGGGAATGGGCTGGGAGCTCCCCCTGCTCCGCTCCAGCTCCGGCCCCGGCTCATCCCGGGCTGCTCCCGGCTCGGGCTCATCCTGATGCCGCGGCTGCTCCCGGCTCCCCTGCCCAGCCTCCATTCAATCTTTGTTCCCTTCAGACCTCAAAGCAGGAAAGCACTCAGTTCAAATCTCAAACAAAACCTCTCTCCTCGGGATTCCGAGCTCTGGGCAGCCCTGGGAGCGGCTCTGGCTGCTCCTGCCTCAGGCTCCGGTTGTCCCGATCCCTCCGGAGAAGGAGCAGCCGTGGGGCTTTTCCTGTGAGCTGCTGCTCTGGCTCGAGGGCTGGGGCTGGGATGAGCCCCCCTGGACTGGGATGAGCCCCCCTGGACTGGGATGAGCCCCCCCTGCAGCTCCAGCTCCGTCTGGGCCGGGGTCTGGGGGTTCCCTGGCAAAGCCTTTTCCTCTCACCCAGAATTTTCCTGCTTTTCTCCTGCTGCTGCCGGCTGCTGCCACCACTCTGGGGCCATCCTGGGGGCCCTGTTGTCCCCTGGGTGATGTGGCAGCCCGAGCCGCCCTGCACCTCTCATTCCCAGCGCTGGTGGCAGCTTTTGGGACCACTTTGGGATGGTGTCGTGGACCAAAACGTCAAAGCACATCCCTGTCCCCGTCTCCTCGGGGCTCTGCAGATCCCAGAGCGAGTCGGGGTCGGGAAAAACTGGAACTGAGCAGGGAGGGAGGAGCGGGAACCTCTGCGGGGTGACAGGAGCGGGACCTGGGGGCAGCGGGGATGTCCCCTTGCCGGGCTGCACTGTGGGGTGGGATATTCCCAGCGGGAAGTGCCGCCTTTGCTATTCCCACAGGAAAAGCGGGAATACGAGACCAAAGCGGCTGAGTGAGACATTCCTTGGTTCTGTTGGGGACAACTCCCATCCTCAGGGGGCTGATGGGGCTGGGATTGGGGAGAGCGGGATCAGGGGCAGCGGGAAGGGCAGAGACCCGCCGGGAAAAGGGAATTCCGGCTGCAGTGGGACGGGGGGAGAAGGACAGGGATTCAGGGTGACACCGGAGGGTGGCAGGAGCAGCCAGGATGGGCTGTCCGGGATGGGGATCCCGGCTGGTGCTAAAACAGGGAGCACAAGGGCAGGGAGGATCCACCTCTCCCTGCTAAATCCTCTTCTTAATCACGTTCTTGTCCGGGAATTGGGGGGGAGCATCAATGTGAATAAACCCTTTTTTAACGGACCAAATAACACAGGAAATTCCCTTTTGGGATACAGACCTTTTTTTAATCGTTCCCTTGAAACCGTTGTCCCTAAACTGTCCCCTCTCTTGCCCTGCCCCCTTTCTCCCCTGCCATGGGAAACAAACCTCTTTACTGCTTGATTTCTGCCTTTTCTCTCAACTTATGCACTTTTTTGCCTTTTTTTTTTCATCGCTGAAAAGCACCTAAACCTGTATTTAAAATAAATAAATAAATAAAGGGGGGGGGGGGGGGGGGGGGAAGAAAAAAAATGGAAGAAGAACAATTAAAAAGCTGAAGAATTGCTTCTCATCACGTGTAAAATAGACCTCGTCCATCCCAGCTTCCCCGGTTGCGTCTCAGTGCTGAGCTTAGAACGTGTTTTCCTCGGGATCCGTCGCTTGATTGGGGTTTTGTCCTTGTGTCCTTCCTGGGTTGAGCACCCACCACTATTAAAAATAATAATAATAATAATAATAATGTTATTTGGCCTTTTTATCCAAAAAAAATTTTTAAAACCCACGGAATGGAAAAACCCGACCGATTCTCTTCCCGGTTTACTCGGATCGAAAATAAAAGTTTAATTTTTACCTGCTGATTGTGCTGGCTTTGATTGCGGCCGCTTTTCCGGCCGCTTTTCTGCTTCCTCGGGACCAGGGGAGGCTTCCAGAGCTGGGATTTTCATCTCGCCTGAGGCTGGGACACGCTGGCGTCCCTGGGGATCCGCCTGGGATGCAGCTCCTCGGCTCACCCCCTGCTTTTGGAAAGCTCGGGGATGTGTTTTGGAGCCCGACTGCAGCCAAGGGGTTTCCATGGAGCCCTGGGAATTCAGCAGGTGGGATTTTCAGCAGGGTTTTAAACAGCGGGGGAACAAAAATGTGGCGGGTATGGAGGGAAGGATGTTGTTTATCAACAGCGCCGGTAAAAAAAAGCGAGGAAAACAAAGCAGCTCCGTGCGTGACAAAGGGCGGTGCTGGGGCACCCCGGGAGCACCAAGGAAGGTGGTTCAGGGTCCTGGTGTAGCTTGGCCACGGCCAGCGCTCGTTTTCCCTCCTTTCTCCAAAGGATGGGCCCGTTCCCAGCTCCAAAGGGGGGGGGGGCGGGGGGGGGGCACATCCCCGGGGGCACCCCCTGAAGTGGGGAGCGCTTTGAGAAGGAAGGGGCAGGGGCAGAACAACCCCCCCGCAGGGAGAGCGGCCCGGGCTGAGCCCGGCTGCCCGCCTGTGTTGATCGCTTTATCGCCCTCCTGCCCGCTGCAAAGCGGCTCCATCAGCTCCGGCATCATCTCTGCATCCTGAGCGGAGCGAGCCGCGCTCGGCCGGGGAGGGGAGGACGCAGCGGCGGCTCTGCCCAGCAGCCCTGCCCGGAGCCCTGCCCGGAGCCCTGCCCGGAGCCCTGTCCGGAGCCCTGCCCGGAGCCCTGTCCGGAGCTCGGCAGCCCCTGCCCCGCCGCCGCCTCCTCCCTCCCTCCCTCCCTCCCTCCCTCACCATGCTGGACATTTTCATCCTGATGTTTTTCGCCATCATCGGCCTGGTGATCCTGTCCTACATCATCTACATGCTCTAGAGAGCCGCTGCGGAAGATGCGGCTGAGCAGCAGCCTCGCCACCCGAGCGGCGGCCAGGTGAGCTCCTCGTCCCACCAGGTGTGAATTTCTGGGGAGGAATGCGCGGGGAGGGGGGCGGGGGGCAGATTTGGGGTCGGTGCTTCTGGCTTTGGCTGCCTGGGCTGGAAGGGGGGCAGCGGGGGTGATTTTACACCGGGCCACTCAGCCCCGGCCATTGTGCAGCTGCCGGGCTCTGCCGGCCGGATTGATCAGCCCGCTCGGGTGGCTTCTGTTTCCGAGAGAGGGAGAAACGGAACAGCTCCGGGGAGAAACCGGGCGGGATCCCGGCTGCGTCATTCCTAAGGAGCCAAAGGAGGGTCCCGGGATGAGGGGGGGGCTGCGGCCGCTGCTTCCGCACGGAGCTGCTCCATCCCCGCTGCTCCCGCACGGAGCTGCTCCATCCCCGCGGCTCCGGCACGGAGCTGCTCCATCCCCGCGGCTCCCGCACGGAGCTGCTCCATCCCCGCGGCTCCGGCAGCTCCGGGCCCGGCTCACACCGGCCTCTCCTTTCCCTTTCTCTGCCACAGCCTCTCCTTTCTCTCCCGCAGCCTCCGCCCGGTGCGTGTCCCTCGGAGCCTTCTGGAGCAGCGTTAACCTCTGCGAGCCCAGCGCGGAGCACGGAGCGGCCACGGAGCCGGCGGGGCCGGGGAGGGAATGAGGGGACAGAGGAGGGGACCGCTGTCAGGATCTGGGTTATTCGCGCTGCCAGGACCTGTGTCCTTCCCGCGGTCAGGTCCTGGGATGCTCCCGGTGACGCACGCGGTGTTCCCAGGGGGATGCGAAGGGTCCTGTCCCCCCTTCGTGTCCTGTCCCCCCTTCGTGTCCTGTCCCCTCGGCGCGAGCGCATCCGAGGTCGTTTGGGCTTAATTTTAGGAAATCGCTTCTATTTTTAATGAACAGTGTTCAGGGAGCGGAATAAAGAGGAAGGACATGGCAGAGGGAACATGGCTGCTGGTGTCACTGCGTGGATGGGGATGGGGGACACGCGGCTCCAGGGACAAACTCCGTGAGTGCACAGGGATCCAGGGCATCCCGGGAATGCTGAGAGATTGGGAATCCAGGCTGAGGCACCCCTGTGTCCCCCAACAGTCCCTGGGGAGGGTCCCTGCTCCAGGCAGGGTGGGGTCCCCACCAGCCTCTCCCCTTTGGAGGGTCCCTGAGCATCCCCACTCCTCACTCAGGTCCCTCGGTGGTGTTTGGAGAAGCTCCAGGAGGCCTTGGATGGGAAAAGGAACATCTTTACCACGATGGAAATTTCTGCGGGATGGAAAGAACATTTCAGAGCTTCATTTTCCCTCTGCTTGGAGAGGCCTGGGAAGGTGCTTGGGGCATCAGGAGGATTTTTCTTGTTCTTTTATGAAGCCCTGCATCAATCCCTGACCTCCCACTGCCACTCACGGGCAGCGACTGAAAGTTTTACCCTCCTAGAAGGCAAAATTTTCATATTCCTGGTGTCTCCCAGGGTTTTATAATTTTTTAAGCAACAAACACCTGAAATACCCATAATGGGAAGAACTTTGTGCCCCTTTATCCATGGAACCACCACACAAGAGTGTGAGAGAACGGGATCCAGGGAGAGCAGGAAATGCTGGAATGGGCTGGTGAGACTTTCAGGAGAGGGTGTTCACAGGATAAAAAAAGAGGGATTTCAGAGCCTGGGAATGCTGGATGTGGTCAGTGCTGCCAGTTGAATGCTTGACACTGCGATTTCCTGCCAGTAAAACTCCTGAGAGAAACTCCAAGCTGGGGATTTCATCCCGAGCGTGTTCCTGGAGCCACCCGGAGCGATCCCTCCCACTGAGCCCTGGAGGTGAGGAAACGCTGCTCCCTCGCCCCACCACCAAATATAGCCGGGAATCAGGAGCCTGAAATACTCCGGGAGGAATTTCTGCAGGCATAAGTCATGTTCTCAATAACCTCCCCTGCCGAGGCTGTGAGTGGAGCCGACATCTGCGGGGATGAGGGGAGAGTGAGTAAGGAGGAATGCGTGGAATGGAAACTCCGCTGAGTGTGAAGCCAGGAGCGATCCTTTTCTCTGACTCCCAGGCCCTACAGAGCTGCCAGCTCTGCAGGACAATCCCTTCCTGCACCCCCAAACCGGCCAGCTCCGGGCTGGGAGGCGAGGAGGGGTGGGAAAAGGGATTGGAACCCACAGTTCCAGCAGTTCCAATCTGGCAGCAGAAGGAAAATCACCCTTTTCTCAAGTACCGCCATCCCAGCTGCTCTGGACCTGGACCCTCCTCGGTGTTAAATTGTGAGAGCTGATCCAGGGGGGAACTGGAAAAGGAGGGTGCAGGGCTGGGGTCATTTCCCAGTTCATCCCAAACTGGGCGGGATTGGGCTTCAGGCCTTTGGGAATTTTGATGGAAATGAGGCAAAAACCATCACCAAGCACCGCCCCCCCCCCCCCCCCCGAGCCGCCGGGAGAGCCAGAGCCGGGGCAGTTAATGACAATTAATAAAGCCATCAATAATTGATGAGGAGCCGGCGCTCCGTGCTGACATTCCAGCCCCGCCGGCTGCTCCAGGGAATCAAAGAGCTCCCTTTTCCCGTGTGGCTGCGCTCCCATAAAAGCCCCCCTTGTGCCCGGCTGGAATTTATGGCCACTGCGGCCCCGGGGCCGGGAATGCCCCGGGACACGGCGGGACAGGGACACACAAAGCGCCGGGCTCTGCTCCCTTCTCCTGCTCCCATCTGCCGGGATTATTTATCTGGAGCGATTCCTGAGGATAAAAGGGAGAGACGAGGAGCTGGGCTGGAGATTCCGCCTCGGCGGCTTCCTGGCGGCGTTTTCCCGTCGCTGTTCTCACTCCGAGTGTGTTTTCTCCTCGTATTTTGGGTTCTTTGGGGATCAGTCCGGCCACGTTCGGTTCCCGGAGTAGAAAGTAGAGCCTGGAATTTCTCTCCCTTCAGAAATCACGCACAGCACAACCGCGGCGTTGCAGCGCCCTTAAACATCACCTTCAGCCAGCCAAGGGAAAAAAGGGATGGTCCCAGCATTTTCCAGCAGCTGCCGCGCTCAGGGAAGGTTTCACCTCCGCCATCTACCGGCACCTGCAAAGACCGATGGATGTCCCGGAGTAAAATCCTGCCTGGAATCGTGTATTCCACAAAGGTGTCGAGGATTTTTAGCGCACAAACTTCAGAGCAATTCCCGAGCTGCTCCCAGGTTGTTGCCGATGGGAGCAGGTGGGGGCAGCTGAGATAAATCGGTCCCACTTCAGCTGTTCCCACACTTCCCGAGGTAAATGTGGGAAAAGCTGGTGCTGAAGGAAGCCTGAGAGGTTTGGAAAGGGAACACTGAGGTGGGGAAAGCGGCTCTTCAGTAACCTGGAGGCTGCAAACAGCACACGGAGCGGGAGTGCCTTTTATTGCTGTCACATGGGTTTGTCTGGAAGGCAACAGAGCAGAAAATCAAACCCTTCTCTAAGCAGCAAACACTTATGCATTTAATGAAGCAGAGTTCTAATTTAATGTGGTTAATGGGGATCTTCAACTTGGCTAAATCCTAAAATGCTTCCACAGTTGGTACCTGGGGCAGGGGGAGAGATTGGAAGTTTCTTCTGCTCTATAAAAACCTGGAGATTGAGAGGAAAAAAATGCCTTGGTAGATCAAAGCATTGGGATTGTGCTCAGAAATCACGTTTTGCTGAAGCTGAATGTACAAACTGCACTTCTGTCACAGAGCCTGAGTTAGAGACCCTGGCAAGCTGGAAAAATGCAGCTCCTCAAATCCCGCCCCTGCCTTTCTCCTCCGACTCCCAAGAGAAAACAAATTCAAGAGAGCAGAATGTTTTGGGTTCTGGGCTAAGATAACACGAGCTTCACTCGGTGTCTGCACATCAAATATGGAAACCACGTCGTTTTTATTGTGTGTGCAAACACGCACAGTGGGAAAAGAATGCAGTTGGTGTTCCCAATGGAGAGGCCCCAGCCCTCTTCCCTGGAGGAGCAGAGCACACGGAATGGAATTGCACTCCCCAAGCCCTCCATGAGCTCACTCAGCTGGACTGACACGGGTGGTCCCAACTTGTGCCACTCCAGCTCTTACTGGGACGGGAATTCAAGGAATAATCAGACACTTCTTTGCGAACGTTCAAAGGAAAAGGAAGAGAAATCCAGCAGGAGTGGAGGGAGGGTCCATGGAACTCAGGTGGTGCTGCTGTTGTTGCTCATGGCCAGGTAGAGGATTTCCTTGTGGAAGCTGGCCTGGGCATTCACCAGATGGAACAGGTTCAGGAAGCTGCTGTCCTCCTCGTCCCGCTCCCCTGCCAGGGCACAGAAACCACGGAAAAGGAGGAGTGAAACTGAACTCTGTACCCAGTCCGTCTCTGGAGGTGAATCTTCCCCAGGCAGAGCTCTCAGCAGAGGGAAGCAGCAGCCTGTGCAGTGTGCTGGGATTTAGCAGCAGCCTCTGCCCCTGATGGCAGCACAGCTGGGAGGGAACACAGGAGGATCTCCCGGGTTCCTCCACCAGCCTGGCCACAGACAGACAGCAACAGCTCTGTGTGAGGACAAGGATGAGCTGAGCAGGGTGTTCCTCGCTCCAGCTCAGCTCCACCATCGGCCCTGAGGCTCCAGCAGGGCAGCAGCTGCAGCTGGTGCAGGTTTAGGCTCAGCCCAAAGGGACTTTGGGCTCAGCTTTCTGGTGGAATGGGTTTTAAAATACTCTTGGTTTCACCATCCACGGCACCAGGAATCTCTTAGCAAGAGCAGTAAGTTAAAATAAATATTTCTTCCCAATTATGACACTTGGTTGGTTATTTTTGCTGCCCAGAGAAGCTGTGGCTGCTCCTGGATCCCTGGAAGTGTCCAAGGCCAGGCTGGATGGGGCTTGGAGTAACCTGGGATAGTGGGAGGTGTCCCTGCCCATGGGACTGGATGGGATTTAAGGTCCCTTCCAACCCAAACCATTCCATGATTCTGCTCCAAACCCACCTGCTCCTTGTATTTACTTGGATTTGGATTTGCTTTATGAGGCAGTGAAAGACCTGCCCAGGGATCAGGATCAGGGATGGCAGGAGTGGAATGGGATGAGCTTTGAGGTCCCTTCCAACCTAAATCCTTCTGGGATTCCAGAACTTTACAGATCCAGGTATCACTGCTGCTCTTTTACAGATGGAGAAATGGACTCTGGAGGGGATTTTGGGAAGGAATCCTTCCCTGTGAGGGTGGGCAGGCCCTGGCACAGGATGCCCAGAGCAGCTGTGGCTGCCCCTGGATCCCTGGCAGTGCCCAAGGCCAGGCTGGATGGGACCTGGAGCAGCCTGGGGGAGTGGGAGGTGTCCCTGCCCATGGCAGGGGTGGGATGGGATGAGCTTTAAGGTCCCTTCCAACCCAAACCAGTCTGGAATTCTGTGGTTTTATGTTATCAAACCCCTCAGGCTCCCTGCCTGGGGAGGGAGGGAAGGCCAGGCTGTTCCTGGGTGCTGTGGGCAGCTCCAGAACCTGATGCAGGAGCTGGTCCAGGCCCACGGGCCGAGCCTTACCGGCCAGCACTGCCTGCAGCATGTCCATGAGCATGTGAGCAAAGGTGTTCTCCAGGCACTGCAGGAAGTTGTTTCTCTCCCAGGGGGTGCTGAAAACCCTGCAGACCTTCTGCATCATTTTCACTGCCCAGTCCATGCAGTACAGGTCCTTCTCACACACCTGGAGGGCAAAGGAAGGATTAAAACCACACCTTTTATGATGCAAGATCAAATCTTAGCATTCACTATTGGCTCTGGATCAGTTGTGCCACAGCCTGGAAAATCAGGGGTTGTGACAAGGACACAGAGGTGGGATAGATTTTAAAACACTCTTGGTTTCACCATCCATGGCACCAGGAATCTCTTAGCAAGAGAAGCAATTTAAAATAAATATTTCTTCCCAATTATGACACTTGATTGGTTATTTTTGCTGCCCAGAGCAGCTGTGGATCCCTGGCAGTGTCCAAGGCCAGCTGAATTCTGGGAATTCTGAACCTTTTGCTGGTGGTGCTTCTCCCTCAAGGCTTGCTGCACAGGGAGCAGAGAGGGTGGAAGAGCACCCAGCTTCTGGCTGGATTTATTCCTGGTGTGTCGGAGAGGGTGGGGAAGATTTTCCAGCCTGAGACAGCAAATTTGGGGGTAAAGAGGCTGTGCTGAGTTGTACTCACCAGGGCCATGAAGACCATGAGCCTGGCCAGCTCCGCAGCTCTGCCATTCACAGCTTTGCTGGCCAGGAAGGTGAAGCAGATGCTGTTCCCACTCAGGAGGAGAAGCCGAGCGTTGTTCTCCATCAGCCACTCCTGGGGAATCACTTTGTAATGATGGAGAGAGAGAGGATTTCAGTCACTTCTGAGCAAAAAGAGGAGCAGTGAAACGGCACAAATAATCCCTGCCAGCAACAATCAGAGCTCTCCACACCAACTCTGTGACACAACCTCAGCCAAAACTCTCAGTGTAGCTGTTAAAACTGCTCCGGAGAATTTGGCCTGAGCAAACTCCGCATTTGGACAATGTTTCCTCAATAATTCAAGGCAAGATTTGAGTTTTAAAGGTCTCCATGGATTCTTAAAAGACTTCTCCATGGGGAAAGACAGCCTGGATGTGTAAGGGACTTTCTCTCATCACCAGTGTGGTGACTTTTCCAACCAAGGCACAGCTACTGCGAGGAATTTTGTGGCACAGAGCTGGATTTGGAGGACGTGAGGATCTGTAATCCCATGGATTAATGATAAAGGCAAAACCACACCTGACAGCTCATCCACAAGACTGATAACATCATCTGCTGTCCATTCTCTAGCTTCTGTGCCATACAGCAGCTTAATTGCATCAGCTAAACCCTTCAGACTGGTCTCATCTGTCGGTCCTTCTATCATTTTCTGCCAGACCACGTGTCCTGAGCGATATATCAATCACAACTGCTAGTAAGTGACATTTATTAAACAAGAAAGTTGCTAAACTGAGCCTCACAGCAGGGGCAGAGGAGGGGAATTCAGGTGACACCACCGAGGCTTTGTGATTCTTTCCCATCTGTCATTTTAGTGGGAGTTGCAGCGTGAGCCAAACTTAAAGAAACCCAGGTTTAATAATTAAGTGAGGAAACGTGTTTTCCGTCAGGGAAATGGGTGCTTCTTGGAGATGGATTTAAGTCTACTCCAAGCAGGAGAGAATAGAGGAACAGAAGTGCCATTTAATCTCTTCACTTGAATTGTAACTTATAACTCTGTGTGTGTGTATTTGATGTATTTTATGTGTGTTAGTGATGTCTGCTTGAGCAGAACAATTTTTTCCTAGGCAATTCAATGGCTTCACACTGACAGAGGGCAGGTTTAGATTGGGTTTTAGCAAGGAATTCCTTCCCTTTCTTCCTTTCCAGAGGGCGGGGAGGGGCTGGAATGGAATTCCCAGAGCAGCTGTGGCTGCCCCTGGATCCCTGGAAGTGTCCCAGGACAAGCTGGACAGGGCTGGGAGCACCCTGGGCTAGTGGAACATGTCCCTGCCCATGGCAGGGGTGGCACTGGATGGGCTTTAAACTCCCTTCCAACCCAACCCATTCCACGACTCCATTATTCCAATACAACCACATCTTTGGGGGTTTTCCTGCAAGAAAATCTCCTCCCCGGGGCCCACCCTTTGCGCTCACCATCGAGGGACGACACGGGCCCGAAGATGATGTAGAGCAGGCGGGCCTGGTTGACCATGGGCCAGGGCTTGAGGATGCGCGTGAGCCAGAAGGCGGAGTCGCTGCGGTGGCTCCCGGGCGACAGCAGCACCCCCCGGCAGTAGAGGCGGATCCGCAGCTCCAGCCTGCGGGCACTGCCTGGGAAACGGGCTGGGCTCAGCAATTCCTGAGCCTCCCTCCGTTCAAAGCATCGCTTCTTCATAGCAAGGGAAAGGGGGGCGGGTTCTTAACGTGTTTAATTCGGTTTTCATCTCTTGCTGCCTGAATTTGGCTGGTTTTGGTGCTTTGCCCCAGTTCATGTGGTGGCATCTGTGGATGCACCCTCTGGGATCCTCCACAAGCTGTGGGGTTTGGTTTCTGGGTTTTGGCGATATTGGAAGGGTGAGATGGCTGTGGGTGAAGTGTTCCACAGAAATTCCCTGTTCTGTGTTGGGAAATGGGAGAATTTCTTGGGAGGCGTTTGTGCCGTCAGTGTTGGGGTTCAGAAATGTTAAACCTCGCTTTTTGCTGCATCATTTTCTTTCTGAGTGGGCTCCTTTCCCATTGATTTCACTGTTGTAGGGTAGGAAAGATTCAAATCCATGATGTAGAGACACAACTGATGACTTGGATTGATAATGCAATGATTTAAAAAACCCCTAAAGGCCTCTCAAGACAAATCTCTTCACTGCAGAGACAAAGGCTCTTGGTGAAGGGAAAACAGCTGTGTCCATCGAGATGAAGGCCAAGAACTCGCTGTAGGATGCCCACAGAACACACAGCAGAGTCAGGAACCCCCTCAGTCCCACCCACATTCTGTTTGCAGCAATCAGGAGCCATTTCCTGCCCTCTCCGTGCTGGCACATTTTGGGTTTTTGGGACTGCTGGCTGCTCTGAGTTACCTGGTTTGCTGCTGACGACTGTCTGCACTTTCCTGGCTAAGTTGCTCAGCTCCCAGAGGAAGTTAAACACCCGGTGGCACTCGAGCTCATCCCAGCCTGCTGTCAGGATCTGGAGGGGAGGGAAAATGGGGTGAAAACGAGGAGATTGAGCAGAAATTCGGTTCACAGTGCCAGTGCTCACAGCAGATAAACACAATTGGTCCTGCAGGTTCTCAGGAGAGGGAGGGAAGGGTTGTACCTGAGTGAGGTGCCTGAGGAGGGCAGGGAAGGCATTGCCTGCCTCAGGCGGTGCTTAGGGCCTTGATACTGAAATTGGCCAGAAAAGAAACTTTCTAACAAAATTTGAAGCATTGGAAAGCAGGGATTCGTCAGCCTGATGCCTCCCAGAACTAAAAGCTGCTGAGGGTGTTCCAAAATCTGATTTGTGAATCTTAAGTGGAAGGTATTTGCTACAAAATGTCCCTGCACCAATAATCACCTGCTCTGCTAAGAGACGATTTTAATTTTAAAGTTTTTTTACATTAATTTTAAGCTACCACAAACAGAAACTGTTCTGACCTCTGATGTGTGGAGCCATTTCCCTTGAAACGAAAGCATCTCTGCTCTTGGCCTGTGAATTTGGAGCTGTGTGATAAAACACTCCCCTTCTCCCCTCCTTAAGTAATAAATTGCTAATCAAAACCCAGACTGGTTGGGAAAGAAATCCAGGCCAAGGAATCCTCAGGAGTCAAATCAGCAACTTGCAGCACCAGAAAGAAAACTCAGGAACTGTGTGAATAACCACCACCCCCCTCCCCTACACCCCAAACCAGCTCATACTTCTAAAAACCTTGCAAGACACAGATGAATTTAGAAAACTGCCTTAATTTTCTGTCCATGGGGATACTGTACCTGTAAGAACACCCCATAGCACTGTAACCCCAGGCAGTGCAGGGGACTGGCACAACCATTCAGCTTGAAACAGGAAACCTGCAAGTGCAAACAGCAGTGGTTTGTCCTCGTGGACCACGAGTTCATTGCTGTGATTGAAAATTCTCTGTGCTCCTTGTGTCCCTCAAAGCAGAGAGGTTCGGAAGGATTCCCTCCCCTCCTTGTGTGAGTTTTGGGAATGTTATGGAAATGAGTTGTTGGAATGAGTTGTGGTAGCTGCTTTAGGGTTTAGCATTGAGTCAAAACTGTGGGTGTATAAAAGGGTTTGGAGAAGAAAAATCTGATTTTTTCCAATCTGGGGAGGAAAAACCTTATTTTCAGGGAGGGAAATTTCCATGAAGGGCTGTGCAGAGCTTTAGTAGCCCATGAGATGATGAGGAGCTGAGAACCACCAGCCTGGGAAGGTGGGGTCTCAGTGGAACAGCCTCCAACATGCTGGAGTTTGGTACCGATATTATGAAGAGACTGATTCCAAATTAATAAATTGATTATTCAGTGGTGATAAACTCCAGCAAAGATTCACAGAATCACAGAATTAACGAGGCTGGAAAAGAACTTTGAGGACATAAAGTCCAACCTATGACCTAACCCCACCTCATCAACTAAACCATGGCACCGAGTGCCACACGCAGCCTTTTGTTAAACACCTCCAGGGACAGTGCCCACCTCCCTGGGCAGCCCATCCCAGTGCCCAATCACTCTATGAAGAATTTTTTCCTCATGTCCAGCCTAAACCTCCCCTGGCACAGCTTAAGGCCATGTCCTCTTGTCCTGGTGTCACTGGAGACCAACCCAGAGGAAATGACCTTGTGGAAATAGAGTTGTAAGCACAAAGGGCAGTGAGGAATGCTGCTGGAAGGAAGGTGGACTTACACCTGAGAGTATTTTGTGCACATCCCCTCGAGTACTTACCCCTGAGAGCACCTTGTGCACGTACTTGAGCCTGTCCCTGGTGGGCAACAGCAGGGTGCACCTCTTGAGCAGCAGCCCTGGGGCAGAGGGGTCAAACACACACAGCTCTGGGGATGCTCAGACACCGCTGGAGCATCCTCAGGAAATAAATACAGCCTGAAAATGCAGGCACAGAGAAAAAGCTGCTACTCCAAGGTGAAAGGAGCAGTGGTTTGTGTTTGGAGTAGGGGCAGCAAGGCCATCTTTCCCCAGAGGAATGTTTTCAGGGAGTTTCCAGCTTCCTGCACCCACTGTAACTTGTTTATGGTGTTGTTTAAAGCCCCCGTTACTCACAGTTGGAGCTGGATTGAAATGACTGCATTGGTTTGGGAATTACAGCTGTTCAAAATACTGCACAGAAATGTGAACTTGTTGCACCTCTTCTAAAAGCACCCTGGGGGAAAGCTGGTTTTCCCCTTACATCATCCCCAAGTTTTTTTCAGGATAGCCACATGTTCTAAAAAGCAAATATTCTGGATTTTCCTAGTGTAAAACGTAGCAGAGAGGGAAATTTCTTTTCCTATACAGGCATGGTTGGGATGTCAGAGTCTGGAGCTCGTTATCCCAGGGAACAGCTGGTTGTTGAGCAGAATTCCTTCCACACTCCTGATAAAAACTGGGTTAACAGCTTGCACTCAAAGCCTTTCACCAGAATAAAATATATATATATATATATATATGCTGCTTGTTAATTAATCAAGGAATCCACTGAAAAGCTTGGAGCTTCCCAGGGAGAAAGAGAAAAAAAAAAAAAAAAAAGGAGATTTTTCTCCAGAAAAAAATCCCACCCTAAAAATACATCCTTTTTTTTTTTTTTCCCAAGGTCAGAAAGTACTTTGTGGATTTACTGTGATTCTGAAGTGACTCTTCCCTCCCTCAGAGCGTGTCAGCATTCCTGCACGACAGCCATAATT
The DNA here is from genome assembly GCF_017639235.1 of Corvus kubaryi. Taxonomy (NCBI): domain Eukaryota; kingdom Metazoa; phylum Chordata; class Aves; order Passeriformes; family Corvidae; genus Corvus; species Corvus kubaryi. The sequence goes on from NW_024581448.1 coordinate 15,565, forward strand.
TATTCATCAGCCTCGGATGTGCTCCAGAGCTCAGCCAAGTCCATTTTTTATTGACTAGATCAGACTTTGGAGAGCACTCCCCGAGGAGCAGCTGTTAGGACAGCTTAGCTGCACTCCAGGATGGAGCCACCCGTGAGGGGAAAACCCGTGGAGTGAGAAAAGGCTCGAGCAAAAGGTGCTTTTTGACTCCAGCTTTTTCCTGCTGCAATGTAAATATTGATTTTGCAGCCAGCCCTACCAGAGACGCTCCCCTGAGCCTCCCACCGTGACACAACCGCAGCCAATGGTTTTGTGTTTTGAAAAGGTTGTGTTTGACTCCTCCAGCTCCTGCAGGGGTGGGTTCACACCTACATTTGAATAACAAGGTGCCATTTTGGGTGAGATTATTACAAAGCCCAAACTGATTCTGATTTTTATTTTTTTTTAAGGATTTCTAGGTTTCAGGCTTCATTTTAAAAAGGAAAGACTAAGATTAATTTTAAAAGGTATTTTAAGATAGCTCAAAACATCCATGGTTTGCTTACCGCAGGTTTTCGTTCTGAATTATTTTAACAGCTCTCCTTTACCTTGTGTGAGCTGATGTTTTAATGCCTTTATTTAATGCCTTTAAGGCCTTCATTTAATGTCTTTAATGCCTTTACTTAATGTCTTTAAGGTCTCTATTTAATATCTTTAATGCCTTTACTTAATGTCTGCAGTTCAACCCATATTTACAATTCTCCCTCTAACCCTGGCATTTATTTCTCTGTCAAACACACATTTTTTTATCAGACAGGGAACAGTAAATATGGACCCACTGATGTTTTAATTTCATTTCCTCCCCTGACAGAAGGATGTAGAGCGAATCAGAACCAACGTGCTTTAAAAACGAGCAAGGCAGCCGGTGTTGGTCACTCCGGAGTTAGGCTGGGCTTAAGGGCTGCATTTCCCAGCCTGAGGAATGTGAGCTGCTCCAAAGGGAGACCCCGCGGGCTGAGCAGCCGCATTCCTTTGGCTGCCCGGGGCCTGGGAGCCTCGGTTCCCTCTGCGCTTCTCAGCGCCGGGTTCCAAACAGAGGGAATTTGGAAACACCTCCTCCTGCAAGCTGATCCTCTGCCTGTTCTCTGGAAAAAGGACACCCAGAGGAGGCAGGACACGCAGGGTTTTTTCCATAACTCAGAGGTTTTGGAAGGATTTCAGGCAATTCCTCGGTGTGGGAAGGGATTGTTTGGCTCCTCGTTCTGCACGGAGGATTTGGGCCACATCCTCAGCGTTTCTCTGTTAACGCACACACCAGGAGAAAGCTTTTGAGTGAGTTTTGCTCTCACCTAGAGATTTGTAGTGCTCCAGAATGGAGGCTCCTTCTTTCCTGCCAGGGAGTTCGAGGTTGTGGAAGTCCTGCAGCAGGAGCCGGCGGGTCCCTGACGAGGTGGAGATGTAATTAATCAGGCGGCTGCTGATGGTTTTGGACACCATGCTCAGCATGCTGATGTCCTTCACTGGAAAAGCAAAGCCCAGGACACTCCTAAATCCCTACTGCAAGGGAAAATGCTGATCACGAGTCAATAACTTCTTCTGACTTCAAAAACAGGCCAAGAAATGAGATTTATAAATAAAACAAAAATTAATTACTGTTGATCTCCTTTGCCAGCAAACTGGAGTAATTAGGAACTGACAGATCTAAGGAATAATTTTCACATTTGATAAGCAAAACCCAACTTCAAATAGATTGTAACCATCATTGAAATTTTGGTCAGTTGTTTTCCCATGCTTAAAAGCTGAAAATTCAGCGTTAAAGCCACATAAAATGACTTTAACTGCTTAAAAGCGACAGCATTTTGAATGCTAAAGCTTTGTAGATGAAAAAAAAAAAATCGATGGTAATTTTCAGATGTTGAGGTTTCTGATCAACTCCTCACCTGAGAGATAATTCAACATCATTTGGAAGATCTCTAAGGGAAGGGTTTGGAAATCCCCCAGTGCTGACAGAGCCTGGCAGTCCCTGCCCGGGGTGTGGCAGGAGCGGCGGCTGCTCCGCCTCTGTTTCTGCCCGAGGGTCGAGGTGCAGCTGCTCCCTGCGCTCGAGGTCATTGTTCCGGTGTTCCCATCAATTTAACCTGGAGGAAAAAAAAAACCCAAAAAATATTAAAGTCTGATTTTCTGAGGAGGAAAAGGCTCCCAGGATGAGGCTGAGAGGAAATTACTCCCTTGGAGACACAGAGAGTGTGAAAATCTCGTCTGTGCGTAGGATAAGCTGCTTGGATTCAGGGCAGTGAAAGCGATTTGCTCAATAACTTTTAGTACATAAGGAATGAAATGTGTTCTAGCTAATAATTTATGTGTTGAAAAGTATAAATAATGTCTGGGGGAATGCAGGATTCAGCTGATTTTGGAGGAGGAAAAGACAAAAGCACTGGGGGCACATCTGAGGGGGCAGACACAGCAAGGGAGGAAAACAGCTCTGAAAGGGAATTCTTGGGGAATTACATGTGAGGGTACAAGCTACAGTAATTAACAACATCGTTTTAATTTGTCACACTAATTATTCAACAGAACACCGAAGTTACAGGGCTGTTATTGAAAGGATCATCACCGCTCCTTTAGGGTGATAATTACTGATACGTGTGCTTGTGTGGGACCAAATCAAAGATTAAAAGCACCAAAGTGATGCTTCAAACCCTTCTTTTCCTGCAGCACTGAGCTGGTGCAAGGCTTAATTTAATATAATGTCTCTATGTGTGATATAAAAAGAAATGGTACAGTATTGCCCCGTGAAAATGTCCGTGCCTCAGGCTTTTCCAAAATCACAGGGGGCTGAAAACGAGCTTTGAAAGAATCAATAAATCGGATTATTTCGTTTACCTTCTGGGTTTTGAGTCCCTAGAACAGCCACACTTCACAATGTCAGGCAACACTGGGAGCCGGGGACTCACTGTGTCTTAAATTTATGTTCTAACTGAGATTTTTCACACTGCTCCTTGATTCCAGCAGCTGAGGCTCCGGGGGGATTGCCAAGGAGGAGAACGAGCGCCGCAGGATAATTCCAGGAGCTGGCAGCGCTGGCTGGAACATCCCTGGAGCCGGTCCAAGCTGCAGTGCAACATCCCAGCCACCAGCAGTGGGAAATTCTCCCGGAGAATAGACCCCATTGTTCCCGGGATTACAAATTTACAAAATTACAGACAACAAGCTCCAAACATCCTCCCTGTTTATTACAAAATCACTCCAGCCAGACTCTCTGATATTCCACGGAGGAGAAATGGCCTCGTCCACAATGGGGGCTCTGTTTGTGCTGAGGAATCGGGGCATTTTGGGAAAAGTGCTACACGCGGGGCTGGCCGGCTCTGGGGAGGCTTGGAATTGTACGTTTAAGGAGTTTTTTACTTCGCTGGGAGCATTTTTAATTTAGCTATAGGATATTTCTGGCTTGCTAAAGCAGCTGAAAACTTTCGCAGGGCTTGTGAGCAAATGTAAGTGCTGCTAAAATTAGTGGGTTTAGGATTTGAGGAGGAAAAATTGACATAACACCTTTAAGAAAAAGTCACCTATAGATAAAATTCTATTGAAAATGCTTATCTTCTAAAAGCAAGGAATTTTGCACAGAGAATTGTGCATTCCCTATAAATTCCTTGTGGACCACATAAAAATCAGCCCATTCCCTGTTTATAACCAGCACCACCAAACTTGGCTGAATCTGGTGCAGATTTCTGATCCAGGCTTTAGAAATAAAGTTGCAATCCTATGACACTTTCTTCTCTTCCCACTCTCTCCTTTCTGTCTGGAGCTGTGGGGATTTGTGGGATCTTTCAGTGGTTTTTTAAAAAATCTTACCTTGGGTCTCCAGTTGGGGAAGGAAAAATACTTGGCCACCAGCGAGGTTTTTGGGAAGTATTTGTCTAATATTTGTCTCTTTCTGTCCAACCTGGTTGAAGTTAAATGGATTGTTGCTGTTCTAATGCAGAGCAGAGCTAGATAAAATTAATGTAAATAAAAATGAGTGCAAACAGCCAGTTTTAAAGCCTTTCCTGAAAGCTCCCGTTTGCTTCCTCTTTGACTTAACGTGGTTTTTTTATTTCTTAGGGAGTTGAGCCAGAGCGGGGCAATGGGCTGTGCATCTCCATCTGCTGCTGGGACACCAGTGTTTGGAGAACTGCTTAATCCACACTGGAAATTGAAAGGTAAATGTTAAATATTTAACAAGCTAAACTCAAAACCTTAGCTAAGAAGGGTCATCTTATTTGTTGCTATAAACTAATTTGTTTACAAGGCCAAAAGCATCAACTTCCACCCATGTTGCCCTTAAGCAGTCGCTAAACTCCTGCTAATGGATGCACTTTAGTCCTGATATTTCTCGGAGCCCTGTGTTAGCATTTGGCAAACATTTATTGCAAAAGGGTGTTTACTTTGGAGATTGGTTTGGGATGTTTCCCTTTCCCTTCCTCATCACCACGAGCATAAACGCAGTGGCTTTGAATATTAACTCCATGGGGGTTTTCATTTGTTTTTCCCCGATTTTCTCTTGTCCTTTGTCGTATAAAAATAAAATAAAATGGAGTGGAAGAAAATAGGATAACATAAAATAATAATTTTCGAGTACAAGCCTAAGTGGGGGATGACAAACCTTAGAGCAATGAGTGCACCCATGGAGTTACCTTAATACTTGTTACCCCTAACCTACACTGAAATTTTTTGTTTAAAAAAAGTGGTTTTATTTATTATAAAGGCTCTGTGTAAGATTGATGGTGCAAATCGGTCCCAAAACCACCTAAATTGGAGAATAATGTGAGTACAAAGCAGAGCTGAGGGTTCCTGGCCTTGTTGCTGGTGGTGGCCGGGTTGTGGTGTGAGGGGGCTGGCTCCCAACAGAGAGGAGAAACACTAAAAAGAGCTTCTTTTTCCCTCATTCCAGCCTGGATTTGCTCCTCAGGCTTCAATATTTGATGAAATGGGTTATTTTTGGCCTTTTACCTGCGTTTTCGGGTCAGATTCAGACGAGCTATGACCTTTAGGCCAAAGGATGGGCCAGGCTGTGGCTTCCGCCATGGCTCCTCTCCCTCCAACCTATCAAAATTCGTGGCTAAAGGGCTGAAATGGGGGCCCTGCACCCCAAAACCTACATAAAATTAATAGAGAGTGTCTCACAGTTGATGGTACTCACATAAAACAGTGTATCAGCTGCTTTTTCCCTCAGGGAAACCCCATCTCCACAAACACCCCCGGCCGGACGCCCTCAGGGAGCTCTGAGGGAGCAGCAGGGGATGGGGGAGTCGGGTCACCAAACCCCGTGTCCCTGAGGGGGAAAGAAACCCCAAACCCCCATTTTTAAATGATTATTATTTAAATTCAACTCTTTAAAGCCTTATTTCAGTCAAATGTTGTTACCTATTGGGGTCAAAAGGGGTTCTGGTTGTAGAAGCAGAGGCGGGTGCGTACAGGCAGCACAGCTGTGTTTGGGAGCCTCAGCCGGGAGCACGAATGTTGGCAAATACTAAAAACCAACCCAGTAAGTTTCGATTTGGTAGTCGTCAATGTGGCCACAGACGCGCTGGAGGGGGGAAATGATTACAGACAACAACAGCGCGTTCTCCCAGCGGTGTTTCCTTAGTGCTATTGGCAACTTGGCCCCTTTTTTAGGTGAATTTATGCGAATTTTGGGCAATAACGACTTTTCCCGCCTTTTCGCCCGCGGCCCCTTTCGGCGCGCGGGGCGGGCGGGGGGGGGGGGGTGGGGCGCGAGCGGCGCGCGCGGCTTTTCCCGCCCGCGCTGTCCCCGCCCATCTCATGAATATTTAAATTAGGCTCTCGCCTCCCTCCATAATGGCAAGCCCGTCCCGCGCCCCGTGGCGTCACGCCTCCCTCATGAATAATCAATGAGCGAGCTGATCTTTCATGGCGGGAGGGTCCGGCTGGGCGAGGGGACATCGAGGGTCCCAGGGGCGATGTGGTGTCCTCAGGCCAGGGCTGGCCAGGCCCCGCGGGTGGGTGGGTGCGAGGGGTGTGGTGTGGTGGGGTAGGGCAGGTGTGAGCCCGTCCTGGGCTGGGGAGGCTCAGGTGTGTGGGATGGCACAGGTGTGGGGTACCATGGGTGTGGGGTAGCGCAGGGATGGGGTGCCACAGGTGTGGGGTACCGGTGGGTTTTGGGGTATCACAGGTGTGGGGTACCATGGGTGTGGGGTAGGGCAGGGATGGGGTGCCACAGGTGTGGGGTACCAGTGGGTTTTGGGATATTACAGGTGTGGGGTACCGGTGGGTTCTGGGGTATCACAGGTATGGGATACCAGTGAGTTTTGGGGTATCACAGGTATGGGATACCGGTGGGTTTTGGGATATCACAGGTGTGGGGTACCAGTGGGTTT
>NW_024581449.1:0-21899 GCF_017639235.1 Corvus kubaryi
CAGTTCATGGATCCCCCCATCCCTTCATGGATCCCCCCTTCCCTCCAATCCCAGTTCATGGATCCCCCTTCCCTCCAATCCCAGTTCATGGATCCACCCATCCCTTCATGGATCCCCCCTTCCCTCCAATCCCAGCTCATGGATCCCCCTTCCCTCCAGTCCCAGCTCATGGATCCACCCTTCCCTCCAATCCCAGCTCATGGATCCCCCCTTCCCTCCAATCCCAGCTCATGGATCCCGCTTCCCTCCAATCCCAGCTCATGGATCCCCTCTTCCCTCCGCAGTTTACCAGCAGCAGCAGCCGCCATCCCAATCCTACGGCTACAAGGAGCCGGCGGCTCCGGCCTCCACGCAGCGCAACGCCCCGGCCGGAGGGGGGGTGAGTGCAGCCCCCACCCCTGGGGGGATCCCTCTGTCCTTGGGGAGGGGCTGTGCACCATGTGTCCCCTGGGGCTGTGCCGGTGACCCCAGTGACCCCTGCGTCCCTCGGGAGGGGCTGTGCCAGTGACCCCCCTGTCCCTCAGGGTGTGCCAGTGTCCCCTGGGGTTGTTCAGTGACCCCAGTGTCCCCTGGGGCTGTGCCAGTGACCCCAGTGTCCCCTTGGGCTGTGCCGGTGACCCCTGTGTCCCCTGGGGTTGCTCAGTGACCCCAGTGTTCCCTGGGGTTGCTCAGTGACCCCAGTGTCCCCTGGGGTTGTTCAATGACCCCTGTGTCCCCTGGGGTTGCTCAGTGACCCCAGTGTCCCCTGGGGTTGTTCAATGACCCCTCTGTCTCCTGGGGCTGTGCCAGTGACCCCAGTGTCCCCTGGGGTTGCTCAGCGACCCCTGTGTCCCCTGGGGCTGTGCCAGTGACCCCAGTGTCCCCTGGGGCCGTGCCCCGTGTCCCCACAGAAGCGTTTCCGCGCCGTCTACGACTACAACGCGGCGGACGAGGACGAGGTGTCGTTCCAGGACGGGGACACCATCATCAACGTGCAGCAGATCGACGACGGGTGGATGTACGGCACCGTGGAGCGCACGGGGGACACGGGGATGCTCCCGGCCAACTACGTGGAGGCCATCTGAGCCCGGGGACGCGGCCCGGCCCCGCCCGCGCCCGTGTCCCCTCCCCGCGTGTGCGTCTCTTGTCCCCTCCCCGCCCGCTCCGGCCTCGGAGCCATGTCCCGATGTCCCCTCCGTGTCCGGTTTCTCTTGCCAATTCTGCTTCGGGGTGGCCCCGTGGGGCCTGAGGGGCCGCGCAGGGTGGGGATCAAACCCCTGCGGCTTTCCTGCTCCTGGCTGTCCCTCCTCTCCAGCCCTTTCCCGGCCGGGGGGAGCCGCCGGAGCCGCCGGGATCCCAGAGAAGGGAGGGAGAGGCCAAATTAGGACCAAATTCCCGCTGTGGAGGTGAGGGGTGCTCATCCCGAGGGTGCGGGAATGGGCTGGGAGCTCCCCCTGCTCCGCTCCAGCTCCGGCCCCGGCTCATCCCGGGCTGCTCCCGGCTCGGGCTCATCCTGATGCCGCGGCTGCTCCCGGCTCCCCTGCCCAGCCTCCATTCAATCTTTGTTCCCTTCAGACCTCAAAGCAGGAAAGCACTCAGTTCAAATCTCAAACAAAACCTCTCTCCTCGGGATTCCGAGCTCTGGGCAGCCCTGGGAGCGGCTCTGGCTGCTCCTGCCTCAGGCTCCGGTTGTCCCGATCCCTCCGGAGAAGGAGCAGCCGTGGGGCTTTTCCTGTGAGCTGCTGCTCTGGCTCGAGGGCTGGGGCTGGGATGAGCCCCCCTGGACTGGGATGAGCCCCCCTGGACTGGGATGAGCCCCCCCCTGCAGCTCCAGCTCCGTCTGGGCCGGGGTCTGGGGGTTCCCTGGCAAAGCCTTTTCCTCTCACCCAGAATTTTCCTGCTTTTCTCCTGCTGCTGCCGGCTGCTGCCACCACTCTGGGGCCATCCTGGGGGCCCTGTTGTCCCCTGGGTGATGTGGCAGCCCGAGCCGCCCTGCACCTCTCATTCCCAGCGCTGGTGGCAGCTTTTGGGACCACTTTGGGATGGTGTCGTGGACCAAAACGTCAAAGCACATCCCTGTCCCCGTCTCCTCGGGGCTCTGCAGATCCCAGAGCGAGTCGGGGTCGGGAAAAACTGGAACTGAGCAGGGAGGGAGGAGCGGGAACCTCTGCGGGGTGACAGGAGCGGGACCTGGGGGCAGCGGGGATGTCCCCTTGCCGGGCTGCACTGTGGGGTGGGATATTCCCAGCGGGAAGTGCCGCCTTTGCTATTCCCACAGGAAAAGCGGGAATACGAGACCAAAGCGGCTGAGTGAGACATTCCTTGGTTCTGTTGGGGACAACTCCCATCCTCAGGGGGCTGATGGGGCTGGGATTGGGGAGAGCGGGATCAGGGGCAGCGGGAAGGGCAGAGACCCGCCGGGAAAAGGGAATTCCGGCTGCAGTGGGACGGGGGGAGAAGGACAGGGATTCAGGGTGACACCGGAGGGTGGCAGGAGCAGCCAGGATGGGCTGTCCGGGATGGGGATCCCGGCTGGTGCTAAAACAGGGAGCACAAGGGCAGGGAGGATCCACCTCTCCCTGCTAAATCCTCTTCTTAATCACGTTCTTGTCCGGGAATTGGGGGGGAGCATCAATGTGAATAAACCCTTTTTTAACGGACCAAATAACACAGGAAATTCCCTTTTGGGATACAGACCTTTTTTTAATCGTTCCCTTGAAACCGTTGTCCCTAAACTGTCCCCTCTCTTGCCCTGCCCCCTTTCTCCCCTGCCATGGGAAACAAACCTCTTTACTGCTTGATTTCTGCCTTTTCTCTCAACTTATGCACTTTTTTGCCTTTTTTTTTTCATCGCTGAAAAGCACCTAAACCTGTATTTAAAATAAATAAATAAATAAAGGGGGGGGGGGGGGGGGGGGGAAGAAAAAAAATGGAAGAAGAACAATTAAAAAGCTGAAGAATTGCTTCTCATCACGTGTAAAATAGACCTCGTCCATCCCAGCTTCCCCGGTTGCGTCTCAGTGCTGAGCTTAGAACGTGTTTTCCTCGGGATCCGTCGCTTGATTGGGGTTTTGTCCTTGTGTCCTTCCTGGGTTGAGCACCCACCACTATTAAAAATAATAATAATAATAATAATAATGTTATTTGGCCTTTTTATCCAAAAAAAATTTTTAAAACCCACGGAATGGAAAAACCCGACCGATTCTCTTCCCGGTTTACTCGGATCGAAAATAAAAGTTTAATTTTTACCTGCTGATTGTGCTGGCTTTGATTGCGGCCGCTTTTCCGGCCGCTTTTCTGCTTCCTCGGGACCAGGGGAGGCTTCCAGAGCTGGGATTTTCATCTCGCCTGAGGCTGGGACACGCTGGCGTCCCTGGGGATCCGCCTGGGATGCAGCTCCTCGGCTCACCCCCTGCTTTTGGAAAGCTCGGGGATGTGTTTTGGAGCCCGACTGCAGCCAAGGGGTTTCCATGGAGCCCTGGGAATTCAGCAGGTGGGATTTTCAGCAGGGTTTTAAACAGCGGGGGAACAAAAATGTGGCGGGTATGGAGGGAAGGATGTTGTTTATCAACAGCGCCGGTAAAAAAAAGCGAGGAAAACAAAGCAGCTCCGTGCGTGACAAAGGGCGGTGCTGGGGCACCCCGGGAGCACCAAGGAAGGTGGTTCAGGGTCCTGGTGTAGCTTGGCCACGGCCAGCGCTCGTTTTCCCTCCTTTCTCCAAAGGATGGGCCCGTTCCCAGCTCCAAAGGGGGGGGGGGCGGGGGGGGGGCACATCCCCGGGGGCACCCCCTGAAGTGGGGAGCGCTTTGAGAAGGAAGGGGCAGGGGCAGAACAACCCCCCCGCAGGGAGAGCGGCCCGGGCTGAGCCCGGCTGCCCGCCTGTGTTGATCGCTTTATCGCCCTCCTGCCCGCTGCAAAGCGGCTCCATCAGCTCCGGCATCATCTCTGCATCCTGAGCGGAGCGAGCCGCGCTCGGCCGGGGAGGGGAGGACGCAGCGGCGGCTCTGCCCAGCAGCCCTGCCCGGAGCCCTGCCCGGAGCCCTGCCCGGAGCCCTGTCCGGAGCCCTGCCCGGAGCCCTGTCCGGAGCTCGGCAGCCCCTGCCCCGCCGCCGCCTCCTCCCTCCCTCCCTCCCTCCCTCCCTCACCATGCTGGACATTTTCATCCTGATGTTTTTCGCCATCATCGGCCTGGTGATCCTGTCCTACATCATCTACATGCTCTAGAGAGCCGCTGCGGAAGATGCGGCTGAGCAGCAGCCTCGCCACCCGAGCGGCGGCCAGGTGAGCTCCTCGTCCCACCAGGTGTGAATTTCTGGGGAGGAATGCGCGGGGAGGGGGGCGGGGGGCAGATTTGGGGTCGGTGCTTCTGGCTTTGGCTGCCTGGGCTGGAAGGGGGGCAGCGGGGGTGATTTTACACCGGGCCACTCAGCCCCGGCCATTGTGCAGCTGCCGGGCTCTGCCGGCCGGATTGATCAGCCCGCTCGGGTGGCTTCTGTTTCCGAGAGAGGGAGAAACGGAACAGCTCCGGGGAGAAACCGGGCGGGATCCCGGCTGCGTCATTCCTAAGGAGCCAAAGGAGGGTCCCGGGATGAGGGGGGGGCTGCGGCCGCTGCTTCCGCACGGAGCTGCTCCATCCCCGCTGCTCCCGCACGGAGCTGCTCCATCCCCGCGGCTCCGGCACGGAGCTGCTCCATCCCCGCGGCTCCCGCACGGAGCTGCTCCATCCCCGCGGCTCCGGCAGCTCCGGGCCCGGCTCACACCGGCCTCTCCTTTCCCTTTCTCTGCCACAGCCTCTCCTTTCTCTCCCGCAGCCTCCGCCCGGTGCGTGTCCCTCGGAGCCTTCTGGAGCAGCGTTAACCTCTGCGAGCCCAGCGCGGAGCACGGAGCGGCCACGGAGCCGGCGGGGCCGGGGAGGGAATGAGGGGACAGAGGAGGGGACCGCTGTCAGGATCTGGGTTATTCGCGCTGCCAGGACCTGTGTCCTTCCCGCGGTCAGGTCCTGGGATGCTCCCGGTGACGCACGCGGTGTTCCCAGGGGGATGCGAAGGGTCCTGTCCCCCCTTCGTGTCCTGTCCCCCCTTCGTGTCCTGTCCCCTCGGCGCGAGCGCATCCGAGGTCGTTTGGGCTTAATTTTAGGAAATCGCTTCTATTTTTAATGAACAGTGTTCAGGGAGCGGAATAAAGAGGAAGGACATGGCAGAGGGAACATGGCTGCTGGTGTCACTGCGTGGATGGGGATGGGGGACACGCGGCTCCAGGGACAAACTCCGTGAGTGCACAGGGATCCAGGGCATCCCGGGAATGCTGAGAGATTGGGAATCCAGGCTGAGGCACCCCTGTGTCCCCCAACAGTCCCTGGGGAGGGTCCCTGCTCCAGGCAGGGTGGGGTCCCCACCAGCCTCTCCCCTTTGGAGGGTCCCTGAGCATCCCCACTCCTCACTCAGGTCCCTCGGTGGTGTTTGGAGAAGCTCCAGGAGGCCTTGGATGGGAAAAGGAACATCTTTACCACGATGGAAATTTCTGCGGGATGGAAAGAACATTTCAGAGCTTCATTTTCCCTCTGCTTGGAGAGGCCTGGGAAGGTGCTTGGGGCATCAGGAGGATTTTTCTTGTTCTTTTATGAAGCCCTGCATCAATCCCTGACCTCCCACTGCCACTCACGGGCAGCGACTGAAAGTTTTACCCTCCTAGAAGGCAAAATTTTCATATTCCTGGTGTCTCCCAGGGTTTTATAATTTTTTAAGCAACAAACACCTGAAATACCCATAATGGGAAGAACTTTGTGCCCCTTTATCCATGGAACCACCACACAAGAGTGTGAGAGAACGGGATCCAGGGAGAGCAGGAAATGCTGGAATGGGCTGGTGAGACTTTCAGGAGAGGGTGTTCACAGGATAAAAAAAGAGGGATTTCAGAGCCTGGGAATGCTGGATGTGGTCAGTGCTGCCAGTTGAATGCTTGACACTGCGATTTCCTGCCAGTAAAACTCCTGAGAGAAACTCCAAGCTGGGGATTTCATCCCGAGCGTGTTCCTGGAGCCACCCGGAGCGATCCCTCCCACTGAGCCCTGGAGGTGAGGAAACGCTGCTCCCTCGCCCCACCACCAAATATAGCCGGGAATCAGGAGCCTGAAATACTCCGGGAGGAATTTCTGCAGGCATAAGTCATGTTCTCAATAACCTCCCCTGCCGAGGCTGTGAGTGGAGCCGACATCTGCGGGGATGAGGGGAGAGTGAGTAAGGAGGAATGCGTGGAATGGAAACTCCGCTGAGTGTGAAGCCAGGAGCGATCCTTTTCTCTGACTCCCAGGCCCTACAGAGCTGCCAGCTCTGCAGGACAATCCCTTCCTGCACCCCCAAACCGGCCAGCTCCGGGCTGGGAGGCGAGGAGGGGTGGGAAAAGGGATTGGAACCCACAGTTCCAGCAGTTCCAATCTGGCAGCAGAAGGAAAATCACCCTTTTCTCAAGTACCGCCATCCCAGCTGCTCTGGACCTGGACCCTCCTCGGTGTTAAATTGTGAGAGCTGATCCAGGGGGGAACTGGAAAAGGAGGGTGCAGGGCTGGGGTCATTTCCCAGTTCATCCCAAACTGGGCGGGATTGGGCTTCAGGCCTTTGGGAATTTTGATGGAAATGAGGCAAAAACCATCACCAAGCACCGCCCCCCCCCCCCCCCCCGAGCCGCCGGGAGAGCCAGAGCCGGGGCAGTTAATGACAATTAATAAAGCCATCAATAATTGATGAGGAGCCGGCGCTCCGTGCTGACATTCCAGCCCCGCCGGCTGCTCCAGGGAATCAAAGAGCTCCCTTTTCCCGTGTGGCTGCGCTCCCATAAAAGCCCCCCTTGTGCCCGGCTGGAATTTATGGCCACTGCGGCCCCGGGGCCGGGAATGCCCCGGGACACGGCGGGACAGGGACACACAAAGCGCCGGGCTCTGCTCCCTTCTCCTGCTCCCATCTGCCGGGATTATTTATCTGGAGCGATTCCTGAGGATAAAAGGGAGAGACGAGGAGCTGGGCTGGAGATTCCGCCTCGGCGGCTTCCTGGCGGCGTTTTCCCGTCGCTGTTCTCACTCCGAGTGTGTTTTCTCCTCGTATTTTGGGTTCTTTGGGGATCAGTCCGGCCACGTTCGGTTCCCGGAGTAGAAAGTAGAGCCTGGAATTTCTCTCCCTTCAGAAATCACGCACAGCACAACCGCGGCGTTGCAGCGCCCTTAAACATCACCTTCAGCCAGCCAAGGGAAAAAAGGGATGGTCCCAGCATTTTCCAGCAGCTGCCGCGCTCAGGGAAGGTTTCACCTCCGCCATCTACCGGCACCTGCAAAGACCGATGGATGTCCCGGAGTAAAATCCTGCCTGGAATCGTGTATTCCACAAAGGTGTCGAGGATTTTTAGCGCACAAACTTCAGAGCAATTCCCGAGCTGCTCCCAGGTTGTTGCCGATGGGAGCAGGTGGGGGCAGCTGAGATAAATCGGTCCCACTTCAGCTGTTCCCACACTTCCCGAGGTAAATGTGGGAAAAGCTGGTGCTGAAGGAAGCCTGAGAGGTTTGGAAAGGGAACACTGAGGTGGGGAAAGCGGCTCTTCAGTAACCTGGAGGCTGCAAACAGCACACGGAGCGGGAGTGCCTTTTATTGCTGTCACATGGGTTTGTCTGGAAGGCAACAGAGCAGAAAATCAAACCCTTCTCTAAGCAGCAAACACTTATGCATTTAATGAAGCAGAGTTCTAATTTAATGTGGTTAATGGGGATCTTCAACTTGGCTAAATCCTAAAATGCTTCCACAGTTGGTACCTGGGGCAGGGGGAGAGATTGGAAGTTTCTTCTGCTCTATAAAAACCTGGAGATTGAGAGGAAAAAAATGCCTTGGTAGATCAAAGCATTGGGATTGTGCTCAGAAATCACGTTTTGCTGAAGCTGAATGTACAAACTGCACTTCTGTCACAGAGCCTGAGTTAGAGACCCTGGCAAGCTGGAAAAATGCAGCTCCTCAAATCCCGCCCCTGCCTTTCTCCTCCGACTCCCAAGAGAAAACAAATTCAAGAGAGCAGAATGTTTTGGGTTCTGGGCTAAGATAACACGAGCTTCACTCGGTGTCTGCACATCAAATATGGAAACCACGTCGTTTTTATTGTGTGTGCAAACACGCACAGTGGGAAAAGAATGCAGTTGGTGTTCCCAATGGAGAGGCCCCAGCCCTCTTCCCTGGAGGAGCAGAGCACACGGAATGGAATTGCACTCCCCAAGCCCTCCATGAGCTCACTCAGCTGGACTGACACGGGTGGTCCCAACTTGTGCCACTCCAGCTCTTACTGGGACGGGAATTCAAGGAATAATCAGACACTTCTTTGCGAACGTTCAAAGGAAAAGGAAGAGAAATCCAGCAGGAGTGGAGGGAGGGTCCATGGAACTCAGGTGGTGCTGCTGTTGTTGCTCATGGCCAGGTAGAGGATTTCCTTGTGGAAGCTGGCCTGGGCATTCACCAGATGGAACAGGTTCAGGAAGCTGCTGTCCTCCTCGTCCCGCTCCCCTGCCAGGGCACAGAAACCACGGAAAAGGAGGAGTGAAACTGAACTCTGTACCCAGTCCGTCTCTGGAGGTGAATCTTCCCCAGGCAGAGCTCTCAGCAGAGGGAAGCAGCAGCCTGTGCAGTGTGCTGGGATTTAGCAGCAGCCTCTGCCCCTGATGGCAGCACAGCTGGGAGGGAACACAGGAGGATCTCCCGGGTTCCTCCACCAGCCTGGCCACAGACAGACAGCAACAGCTCTGTGTGAGGACAAGGATGAGCTGAGCAGGGTGTTCCTCGCTCCAGCTCAGCTCCACCATCGGCCCTGAGGCTCCAGCAGGGCAGCAGCTGCAGCTGGTGCAGGTTTAGGCTCAGCCCAAAGGGACTTTGGGCTCAGCTTTCTGGTGGAATGGGTTTTAAAATACTCTTGGTTTCACCATCCACGGCACCAGGAATCTCTTAGCAAGAGCAGTAAGTTAAAATAAATATTTCTTCCCAATTATGACACTTGGTTGGTTATTTTTGCTGCCCAGAGAAGCTGTGGCTGCTCCTGGATCCCTGGAAGTGTCCAAGGCCAGGCTGGATGGGGCTTGGAGTAACCTGGGATAGTGGGAGGTGTCCCTGCCCATGGGACTGGATGGGATTTAAGGTCCCTTCCAACCCAAACCATTCCATGATTCTGCTCCAAACCCATCTGCTCCTTGTATTTACTTGGATTTGGATTTGCTTTATGAGGCAGTGAAAGACCTGCCCAGGGATCAGGATCAGGGATGGCAGGAGTGGAATGGGATGAGCTTTGAGGTCCCTTCCAACCTAAATCCTTCTGGGATTCCAGAACTTTACAGATCCAGGTATCACTGCTGCTCTTTTACAGATGGAGAAATGGACTCTGGAGGGGATTTTGGGAAGGAATCCTTCCCTGTGAGGGTGGGCAGGCCCTGGCACAGGATGCCCAGAGCAGCTGTGGCTGCCCCTGGATCCCTGGCAGTGCCCAAGGCCAGGCTGGATGGGACCTGGAGCAGCCTGGGGGAGTGGGAGGTGTCCCTGCCCATGGCAGGGGTGGGATGGGATGAGCTTTAAGGTCCCTTCCAACCCAAACCAGTCTGGAATTCTGTGGTTTTATGTTATCAAACCCCTCAGGCTCCCTGCCTGGGGAGGGAGGGAAGGCCAGGCTGTTCCTGGGTGCTGTGGGCAGCTCCAGAACCTGATGCAGGAGCTGGTCCAGGCCCACGGGCCGAGCCTTACCGGCCAGCACTGCCTGCAGCATGTCCATGAGCATGTGAGCAAAGGTGTTCTCCAGGCACTGCAGGAAGTTGTTTCTCTCCCAGGGGGTGCTGAAAACCCTGCAGACCTTCTGCATCATTTTCACTGCCCAGTCCATGCAGTACAGGTCCTTCTCACACACCTGGAGGGCAAAGGAAGGATTAAAACCACACCTTTTATGATGCAAGATCAAATCTTAGCATTCACTATTGGCTCTGGATCAGTTGTGCCACAGCCTGGAAAATCAGGGGTTGTGACAAGGACACAGAGGTGGGATAGATTTTAAAACACTCTTGGTTTCACCATCCATGGCACCAGGAATCTCTTAGCAAGAGAAGCAATTTAAAATAAATATTTCTTCCCAATTATGACACTTGATTGGTTATTTTTGCTGCCCAGAGCAGCTGTGGATCCCTGGCAGTGTCCAAGGCCAGCTGAATTCTGGGAATTCTGAACCTTTTGCTGGTGGTGCTTCTCCCTCAAGGCTTGCTGCACAGGGAGCAGAGAGGGTGGAAGAGCACCCAGCTTCTGGCTGGATTTATTCCTGGTGTGTCGGAGAGGGTGGGGAAGATTTTCCAGCCTGAGACAGCAAATTTGGGGGTAAAGAGGCTGTGCTGAGTTGTACTCACCAGGGCCATGAAGACCATGAGCCTGGCCAGCTCCGCAGCTCTGCCATTCACAGCTTTGCTGGCCAGGAAGGTGAAGCAGATGCTGTTCCCACTCAGGAGGAGAAGCCGAGCGTTGTTCTCCATCAGCCACTCCTGGGGAATCACTTTGTAATGATGGAGAGAGAGAGGATTTCAGTCACTTCTGAGCAAAAAGAGGAGCAGTGAAACGGCACAAATAATCCCTGCCAGCAACAATCAGAGCTCTCCACACCAACTCTGTGACACAACCTCAGCCAAAACTCTCAGTGTAGCTGTTAAAACTGCTCCGGAGAATTTGGCCTGAGCAAACTCCGCATTTGGACAATGTTTCCTCAATAATTCAAGGCAAGATTTGAGTTTTAAAGGTCTCCATGGATTCTTAAAAGACTTCTCCATGGGGAAAGACAGCCTGGATGTGTAAGGGACTTTCTCTCATCACCAGTGTGGTGACTTTTCCAACCAAGGCACAGCTACTGCGAGGAATTTTGTGGCACAGAGCTGGATTTGGAGGACGTGAGGATCTGTAATCCCATGGATTAATGATAAAGGCAAAACCACACCTGACAGCTCATCCACAAGACTGATAACATCATCTGCTGTCCATTCTCTAGCTTCTGTGCCATACAGCAGCTTAATTGCATCAGCTAAACCCTTCAGACTGGTCTCATCTGTCGGTCCTTCTATCATTTTCTGCCAGACCACGTGTCCTGAGCGATATATCAATCACAACTGCTAGTAAGTGACATTTATTAAACAAGAAAGTTGCTAAACTGAGCCTCACAGCAGGGGCAGAGGAGGGGAATTCAGGTGACACCACCGAGGCTTTGTGATTCTTTCCCATCTGTCATTTTAGTGGGAGTTGCAGCGTGAGCCAAACTTAAAGAAACCCAGGTTTAATAATTAAGTGAGGAAACGTGTTTTCCGTCAGGGAAATGGGTGCTTCTTGGAGATGGATTTAAGTCTACTCCAAGCAGGAGAGAATAGAGGAACAGAAGTGCCATTTAATCTCTTCACTTGAATTGTAACTTATAACTCTGTGTGTGTGTATTTGATGTATTTTATGTGTGTTAGTGATGTCTGCTTGAGCAGAACAATTTTTTCCTAGGCAATTCAATGGCTTCACACTGACAGAGGGCAGGTTTAGATTGGGTTTTAGCAAGGAATTCCTTCCCTTTCTTCCTTTCCAGAGGGCGGGGAGGGGCTGGAATGGAATTCCCAGAGCAGCTGTGGCTGCCCCTGGATCCCTGGAAGTGTCCCAGGACAAGCTGGACAGGGCTGGGAGCACCCTGGGCTAGTGGAACATGTCCCTGCCCATGGCAGGGGTGGCACTGGATGGGCTTTAAACTCCCTTCCAACCCAACCCATTCCACGACTCCATTATTCCAATACAACCACATCTTTGGGGGTTTTCCTGCAAGAAAATCTCCTCCCCGGGGCCCACCCTTTGCGCTCACCATCGAGGGACGACACGGGCCCGAAGATGATGTAGAGCAGGCGGGCCTGGTTGACCATGGGCCAGGGCTTGAGGATGCGCGTGAGCCAGAAGGCGGAGTCGCTGCGGTGGCTCCCGGGCGACAGCAGCACCCCCCGGCAGTAGAGGCGGATCCGCAGCTCCAGCCTGCGGGCACTGCCTGGGAAACGGGCTGGGCTCAGCAATTCCTGAGCCTCCCTCCGTTCAAAGCATCGCTTCTTCATAGCAAGGGAAAGGGGGGCGGGTTCTTAACGTGTTTAATTCGGTTTTCATCTCTTGCTGCCTGAATTTGGCTGGTTTTGGTGCTTTGCCCCAGTTCATGTGGTGGCATCTGTGGATGCACCCTCTGGGATCCTCCACAAGCTGTGGGGTTTGGTTTCTGGGTTTTGGCGATATTGGAAGGGTGAGATGGCTGTGGGTGAAGTGTTCCACAGAAATTCCCTGTTCTGTGTTGGGAAATGGGAGAATTTCTTGGGAGGCGTTTGTGCCGTCAGTGTTGGGGTTCAGAAATGTTAAACCTCGCTTTTTGCTGCATCATTTTCTTTCTGAGTGGGCTCCTTTCCCATTGATTTCACTGTTGTAGGGTAGGAAAGATTCAAATCCATGATGTAGAGACACAACTGATGACTTGGATTGATAATGCAATGATTTAAAAAACCCCTAAAGGCCTCTCAAGACAAATCTCTTCACTGCAGAGACAAAGGCTCTTGGTGAAGGGAAAACAGCTGTGTCCATCGAGATGAAGGCCAAGAACTCGCTGTAGGATGCCCACAGAACACACAGCAGAGTCAGGAACCCCCTCAGTCCCACCCACATTCTGTTTGCAGCAATCAGGAGCCATTTCCTGCCCTCTCCGTGCTGGCACATTTTGGGTTTTTGGGACTGCTGGCTGCTCTGAGTTACCTGGTTTGCTGCTGACGACTGTCTGCACTTTCCTGGCTAAGTTGCTCAGCTCCCAGAGGAAGTTAAACACCCGGTGGCACTCGAGCTCATCCCAGCCTGCTGTCAGGATCTGGAGGGGAGGGAAAATGGGGTGAAAACGAGGAGATTGAGCAGAAATTCGGTTCACAGTGCCAGTGCTCACAGCAGATAAACACAATTGGTCCTGCAGGTTCTCAGGAGAGGGAGGGAAGGGTTGTACCTGAGTGAGGTGCCTGAGGAGGGCAGGGAAGGCATTGCCTGCCTCAGGCGGTGCTTAGGGCCTTGATACTGAAATTGGCCAGAAAAGAAACTTTCTAACAAAATTTGAAGCATTGGAAAGCAGGGATTCGTCAGCCTGATGCCTCCCAGAACTAAAAGCTGCTGAGGGTGTTCCAAAATCTGATTTGTGAATCTTAAGTGGAAGGTATTTGCTACAAAATGTCCCTGCACCAATAATCACCTGCTCTGCTAAGAGACGATTTTAATTTTAAAGTTTTTTTACATTAATTTTAAGCTACCACAAACAGAAACTGTTCTGACCTCTGATGTGTGGAGCCATTTCCCTTGAAACGAAAGCATCTCTGCTCTTGGCCTGTGAATTTGGAGCTGTGTGATAAAACACTCCCCTTCTCCCCTCCTTAAGTAATAAATTGCTAATCAAAACCCAGACTGGTTGGGAAAGAAATCCAGGCCAAGGAATCCTCAGGAGTCAAATCAGCAACTTGCAGCACCAGAAAGAAAACTCAGGAACTGTGTGAATAACCACCACCCCCCTCCCCTACACCCCAAACCAGCTCATACTTCTAAAAACCTTGCAAGACACAGATGAATTTAGAAAACTGCCTTAATTTTCTGTCCATGGGGATACTGTACCTGTAAGAACACCCCATAGCACTGTAACCCCAGGCAGTGCAGGGGACTGGCACAACCATTCAGCTTGAAACAGGAAACCTGCAAGTGCAAACAGCAGTGGTTTGTCCTCGTGGACCACGAGTTCATTGCTGTGATTGAAAATTCTCTGTGCTCCTTGTGTCCCTCAAAGCAGAGAGGTTCGGAAGGATTCCCTCCCCTCCTTGTGTGAGTTTTGGGAATGTTATGGAAATGAGTTGTTGGAATGAGTTGTGGTAGCTGCTTTAGGGTTTAGCATTGAGTCAAAACTGTGGGTGTATAAAAGGGTTTGGAGAAGAAAAATCTGATTTTTTCCAATCTGGGGAGGAAAAACCTTATTTTCAGGGAGGGAAATTTCCATGAAGGGCTGTGCAGAGCTTTAGTAGCCCATGAGATGATGAGGAGCTGAGAACCACCAGCCTGGGAAGGTGGGGTCTCAGTGGAACAGCCTCCAACATGCTGGAGTTTGGTACCGATATTATGAAGAGACTGATTCCAAATTAATAAATTGATTATTCAGTGGTGATAAACTCCAGCAAAGATTCACAGAATCACAGAATTAACGAGGCTGGAAAAGAACTTTGAGGACATAAAGTCCAACCTATGACCTAACCCCACCTCATCAACTAAACCATGGCACCGAGTGCCACACGCAGCCTTTTGTTAAACACCTCCAGGGACAGTGCCCACCTCCCTGGGCAGCCCATCCCAGTGCCCAATCACTCTATGAAGAATTTTTTCCTCATGTCCAGCCTAAACCTCCCCTGGCACAGCTTAAGGCCATGTCCTCTTGTCCTGGTGTCACTGGAGACCAACCCAGAGGAAATGACCTTGTGGAAATAGAGTTGTAAGCACAAAGGGCAGTGAGGAATGCTGCTGGAAGGAAGGTGGACTTACACCTGAGAGTATTTTGTGCACATCCCCTCGAGTACTTACCCCTGAGAGCACCTTGTGCACGTACTTGAGCCTGTCCCTGGTGGGCAACAGCAGGGTGCACCTCTTGAGCAGCAGCCCTGGGGCAGAGGGGTCAAACACACACAGCTCTGGGGATGCTCAGACACCGCTGGAGCATCCTCAGGAAATAAATACAGCCTGAAAATGCAGGCACAGAGAAAAAGCTGCTACTCCAAGGTGAAAGGAGCAGTGGTTTGTGTTTGGAGTAGGGGCAGCAAGGCCATCTTTCCCCAGAGGAATGTTTTCAGGGAGTTTCCAGCTTCCTGCACCCACTGTAACTTGTTTATGGTGTTGTTTAAAGCCCCCGTTACTCACAGTTGGAGCTGGATTGAAATGACTGCATTGGTTTGGGAATTACAGCTGTTCAAAATACTGCACAGAAATGTGAACTTGTTGCACCTCTTCTAAAAGCACCCTGGGGGAAAGCTGGTTTTCCCCTTACATCATCCCCAAGTTTTTTTCAGGATAGCCACATGTTCTAAAAAGCAAATATTCTGGATTTTCCTAGTGTAAAACGTAGCAGAGAGGGAAATTTCTTTTCCTATACAGGCATGGTTGGGATGTCAGAGTCTGGAGCTCGTTATCCCAGGGAACAGCTGGTTGTTGAGCAGAATTCCTTCCACACTCCTGATAAAAACTGGGTTAACAGCTTGCACTCAAAGCCTTTCACCAGAATAAAATATATATATATATATATATATGCTGCTTGTTAATTAATCAAGGAATCCACTGAAAAGCTTGGAGCTTCCCAGGGAGAAAGAGAAAAAAAAAAAAAAAAAGGAGATTTTTCTCCAGAAAAAAATCCCACCCTAAAAATACATCCTTTTTTTTTTTTTTCCCAAGGTCAGAAAGTACTTTGTGGATTTACTGTGATTCTGAAGTGACTCTTCCCTCCCTCAGAGCGTGTCAGCATTCCTGCACGACAGCCATAATTTATTCATCAGCCTCGGATGTGCTCCAGAGCTCAGCCAAGTCCATTTTTTATTGACTAGATCAGACTTTGGAGAGCACTCCCCGAGGAGCAGCTGTTAGGACAGCTTAGCTGCACTCCAGGATGGAGCCACCCGTGAGGGGAAAACCCCGTGGAGTGAGAAAAGGCTCGAGCAAAAGGTGCTTTTTGACTCCAGCTTTTTCCTGCTGCAATGTAAATATTGATTTTGCAGCCAGCCCTACCAGAGATGCTCCCCTGAGCCTCCCACCGTGACACAACCGCAGCCAATGGTTTTGTGTTTTGAAAAGGTTGTGTTTGACTCCTCCAGCTCCTGCAGGGGTGGGTTCACACCTACATTTGAATAACAAGGTGCCATTTTGGGTGAGATTATTACAAAGCCCAAACTGATTCTGATTTTTATTTTTTTTTAAGGATTTCTAGGTTTCAGGCTTCATTTTAAAAAGGAAAGACTAAGATTAATTTTAAAAGGTATTTTAAGATAGCTCAAAACATCCATGGTTTGCTTACCGCAGGTTTTCGTTCTGAATTATTTTAACAGCTCTCCTTTACCTTGTGTGAGCTGATGTTTTAATGCCTTTATTTAATGCCTTTAAGGCCTTCATTTAATGTCTTTAATGCCTTTACTTAATGTCTTTAAGGTCTCTATTTAATATCTTTAATGCCTTTACTTAATGTCTGCAGTTCAACCCATATTTACAATTCTCCCTCTAACCCTGGCATTTATTTCTCTGTCAAACACACATTTTTTTATCAGACAGGGAACAGTAAATATGGACCCACTGATGTTTTAATTTCATTTCCTCCCCTGACAGAAGGATGTAGAGCGAATCAGAACCAACGTGCTTTAAAAACGAGCAAGGCAGCCGGTGTTGGTCACTCCGGAGTTAGGCTGGGCTTAAGGGCTGCATTTCCCAGCCTGAGGAATGTGAGCTGCTCCAAAGGGAGACCCCGCGGGCTGAGCAGCCGCATTCCTTTGGCTGCCCGGGGCCTGGGAGCCTCGGTTCCCTCTGCGCTTCTCAGCGCCGGGTTCCAAACAGAGGGAATTTGGAAACACCTCCTCCTGCAAGCTGATCCTCTGCCTGTTCTCTGGAAAAAGGACACCCAGAGGAGGCAGGACACGCAGGGTTTTTTCCATAACTCAGAGGTTTTGGAAGGATTTCAGGCAATTCCTCGGTGTGGGAAGGGATTGTTTGGCTCCTCGTTCTGCACGGAGGATTTGGGCCACATCCTCAGCGTTTCTCTGTTAACGCACACACCAGGAGAAAGCTTTTGAGTGAGTTTTGCTCTCACCTAGAGATTTGTAGTGCTCCAGAATGGAGGCTCCTTCTTTCCTGCCAGGGAGTTCGAGGTTGTGGAAGTCCTGCAGCAGGAGCCGGCGGGTCCCTGACGAGGTGGAGATGTAATTAATCAGGCGGCTGCTGATGGTTTTGGACACCATGCTCAGCATGCTGATGTCCTTCACTGGAAAAGCAAAGCCCAGGACACTCCTAAATCCCTACTGCAAGGGAAAATGCTGATCACGAGTCAATAACTTCTTCTGACTTCAAAAACAGGCCAAGAAATGAGATTTATAAATAAAACAAAAATTAATTACTGTTGATCTCCTTTGCCAGCAAACTGGAGTAATTAGGAACTGACAGATCTAAGGAATAATTTTCACATTTGATAAGCAAAACCCAACTTCAAATAGATTGTAACCATCATTGAAATTTTGGTCAGTTGTTTTCCCATGCTTAAAAGCTGAAAATTCAGCGTTAAAGCCACATAAAATGACTTTAACTGCTTAAAAGCGACAGCATTTTGAATGCTAAAGCTTTGTAGATGAAAAAAAAAAATCGATGGTAATTTTCAGATGTTGAGGTTTCTGATCAACTCCTCACCTGAGAGATAATTCAACATCATTTGGAAGATCTCTAAGGGAAGGGTTTGGAAATCCCCCAGTGCTGACAGAGCCTGGCAGTCCCTGCCCGGGGTGTGGCAGGAGCGGCGGCTGCTCCGCCTCTGTTTCTGCCCGAGGGTCGAGGTGCAGCTGCTCCCTGCGCTCGAGGTCATTGTTCCGGTGTTCCCATCAATTTAACCTGGAGGAAAAAAAAAACCCAAAAAATATTAAAGTCTGATTTTCTGAGGAGGAAAAGGCTCCCAGGATGAGGCTGAGAGGAAATGACTCCCTTGGAGACACAGAGAGTGTGAAAATCTCGTCTGTGCGTAGGATAAGCTGCTTGGATTCAGGGCAGTGAAAGCGATTTGCTCAATAACTTTTAGTACATAAGGAATGAAATGTGTTCTAGCTAATAATTTATGTGTTGAAAAGTATAAATAATGTCTGGGGGAATGCAGGATTCAGCTGATTTTGGAGGAGGAAAAGACAAAAGCACTGGGGGCACATCTGAGGGGGCAGACACAGCAAGGGAGGAAAACAGCTCTGAAAGGGAATTCTTGGGGAATTACATGTGAGGGTACAAGCTACAGTAATTAACAACATCGTTTTAATTTGTCACACTAATTATTCAACAGAACACCGAAGTTACAGGGCTGTTATTGAAAGGATCATCACCGCTCCTTTAGGGTGATAATTACTGATACGTGTGCTTGTGTGGGACCAAATCAAAGATTAAAAGCACCAAAGTGATGCTTCAAACCCTTCTTTTCCTGCAGCACTGAGCTGGTGCAAGGCTTAATTTAATATAATGTCTCTATGTGTGATATAAAAAGAAATGGTACAGTATTGCCCCGTGAAAATGTCCGTGCCTCAGGCTTTTCCAAAATCACAGGGGGCTGAAAACGAGCTTTGAAAGAATCAATAAATCGGATTATTTCGTTTACCTTCTGGGTTTTGAGTCCCTAGAACAGCCACACTTCACAATGTCAGGCAACACTGGGAGCCGGGGACTCACTGTGTCTTAAATTTATGTTCTAACTGAGATTTTTCACACTGCTCCTTGATTCCAGCAGCTGAGGCTCCGGGGGGATTGCCAAGGAGGAGAACGAGCGCCGCAGGATAATTCCAGGAGCTGGCAGCGCTGGCTGGAACATCCCTGGAGCCGGTCCAAGCTGCAGTGCAACATCCCAGCCACCAGCAGTGGGAAATTCTCCCGGAGAATAGACCCCATTGTTCCCGGGATTACAAATTTACAAAATTACAGACAACAAGCTCCAAACATCCTCCCTGTTTATTACAAAATCACTCCAGCCAGACTCTCTGATATTCCACGGAGGAGAAATGGCCTCGTCCACAATGGGGGCTCTGTTTGTGCTGAGGAATCGGGGCATTTTGGGAAAAGTGCTACACGTGGGGCTGGCCGGCTCTGGGGAGGCTTGGAATTGTACGTTTAAGGAGTTTTTTACTTCGCTGGGAGCATTTTTAATTTAGCTATAGGATATTTCTGGCTTGCTAAAGCAGCTGAAAACTTTCGCAGGGCTTGTGAGCAAATGTAAGTGCTGCTAAAATTAGTGGGTTTAGGATTTGAGGAGGAAAAATTGACATAACACCTTTAAGAAAAAGTCACCTATAGATAAAATTCTATTGAAAATGCTTATCTTCTAAAAGCAAGGAATTTTGCACAGAGAATTGTGCATTCCCTATAAATTCCTTGTGGACCACATAAAAATCAGCCCATTCCCTGTTTATAACCAGCACCACCAAACTTGGCTGAATCTGGTGCAGATTTCTGATCCAGGCTTTAGAAATAAAGTTGCAATCCTATGACACTTTCTTCTCTTCCCACTCTCTCCTTTCTGTCTGGAGCTGTGGGGATTTGTGGGATCTTTCAGTGGTTTTTTAAAAAATCTTACCTTGGGTCTCCAGTTGGGGAAGGAAAAATACTTGGCCACCAGCGAGGTTTTTGGGAAGTATTTGTCTAATATTTGTCTCTTTCTGTCCAACCTGGTTGAAGTTAAATGGATTGTTGCTGTTCTAATGCAGAGCAGAGCTAGATAAAATTAATGTAAATAAAAATGAGTGCAAACAGCCAGTTTTAAAGCCTTTCCTGAAAGCTCCCGTTTGCTTCCTCTTTGACTTAACGTGGTTTTTTTATTTCTTAGGGAGTTGAGCCAGAGCGGGGCAATGGGCTGTGCATCTCCATCTGCTGCTGGGACACCAGTGTTTGGAGAACTGCTTAATCCACACTGGAAATTGAAAGGTAAATGTTAAATATTTAACAAGCTAAACTCAAAACCTTAGCTAAGAAGGGTCATCTTATTTGTTGCTATAAACTAATTTGTTTACAAGGCCAAAAGCATCAACTTCCACCCATGTTGCCCTTAAGCAGTCGCTAAACTCCTGCTAATGGATGCACTTTAGTCCTGATATTTCTCGGAGCCCTGTGTTAGCATTTGGCAAACATTTATTGCAAAAGGGTGTTTACTTTGGAGATTGGTTTGGGATGTTTCCCTTTCCCTTCCTCATCACCACGAGCATAAACGCAGTGGCTTTGAATATTAACTCCATGGGGGTTTTCATTTGTTTTTCCCCGATTTTCTCTTGTCCTTTGTCGTATAAAAATAAAATAAAATGGAGTGGAAGAAAATAGGATAACATAAAATAATAATTTTCGAGTACAAGCCTAAGTGGGGGATGACAAACCTTAGAGCAATGAGTGCACCCATGGAGTTACCTTAATACTTGTTACCCCTAACCTACACTGAAATTTTTTGTTTAAAAAAAGTGGTTTTAT
Source organism: Corvus kubaryi (assembly GCF_017639235.1). Taxonomy (NCBI): domain Eukaryota; kingdom Metazoa; phylum Chordata; class Aves; order Passeriformes; family Corvidae; genus Corvus; species Corvus kubaryi. The sequence goes on from NW_024581449.1 coordinate 20,256, forward strand.
TTATTATAAAGGCTCTGTGTAAGATTGATGGTGCAAATCGGTCCCAAAACCACCTAAATTGGAGAATAATGTGAGTACAAAGCAGAGCTGAGGGTTCCTGGCCTTGTTGCTGGTGGTGGCCGGGTTGTGGTGTGAGGGGGCTGGCTCCCAACAGAGAGGAGAAACACTAAAAAGAGCTTCTTTTTCCCTCATTCCAGCCTGGATTTGCTCCTCAGGCTTCAATATTTGATGAAATGGGTTATTTTTGGCCTTTTACCTGCGTTTTCGGGTCAGATTCAGACGAGCTATGACCTTTAGGCCAAAGGATGGGCCAGGCTGTGGCTTCCGCCATGGCTCCTCTCCCTCCAACCTATCAAAATTCGTGGCTAAAGGGCTGAAATGGGGGCCCTGCACCCCAAAACCTACATAAAATTAATAGAGAGTGTCTCACAGTTGATGGTACTCACATAAAACAGTGTATCAGCTGCTTTTTCCCTCAGGGAAACCCCATCTCCACAAACACCCCCGGCCGGACGCCCTCAGGGAGCTCTGAGGGAGCAGCAGGGGATGGGGGAGTCGGGTCACCAAACCCCGTGTCCCTGAGGGGGAAAGAAACCCCAAACCCCCATTTTTAAATGATTATTATTTAAATTCAACTCTTTAAAGCCTTATTTCAGTCAAATGTTGTTACCTATTGGGGTCAAAAGGGGTTCTGGTTGTAGAAGCAGAGGCGGGTGCGTACAGGCAGCACAGCTGTGTTTGGGAGCCTCAGCCGGGAGCACGAATGTTGGCAAATACTAAAAACCAACCCAGTAAGTTTCGATTTGGTAGTCGTCAATGTGGCCACAGACGCGCTGGAGGGGGGAAATGATTACAGACAACAACAGCGCGTTCTCCCAGCGGTGTTTCCTTAGTGCTATTGGCAACTTGGCCCCTTTTTTAGGTGAATTTATGCGAATTTTGGGCAATAACGACTTTTCCCGCCTTTTCGCCCGCGGCCCCTTTCGGCGCGCGGGGCGGGCGGGGGGGGGGGGGTGGGGCGCGAGCGGCGCGCGCGGCTTTTCCCGCCCGCGCTGTCCCCGCCCATCTCATGAATATTTAAATTAGGCTCTCGCCTCCCTCCATAATGGCAAGCCCGTCCCGCGCCCCGTGGCGTCACGCCTCCCTCATGAATAATCAATGAGCGAGCTGATCTTTCATGGCGGGAGGGTCCGGCTGGGCGAGGGGACATCGAGGGTCCCAGGGGCGATGTGGTGTCCTCAGGCCAGGGCTGGCCAGGCCCCGCGGGTGGGTGGGTGCGAGGGGTGTGGTGTGGTGGGGTAGGGCAGGTGTGAGCCCGTCCTGGGCTGGGGAGGCTCAGGTGTGTGGGATGGCACAGGTGTGGGGTACCATGGGTGTGGGGTAGCGCAGGGATGGGGTGCCACAGGTGTGGGGTACCGGTGGGTTTTGGGGTATCACAGGTGTGGGGTACCATGGGTGTGGGGTAGGGCAGGGATGGGGTGCCACAGGTGTGGGGTACCAGTGGGTTTTGGGATATTACAGGTGTGGGGTACCGGTGGGTTCTGGGGTATCACAGGTATGGGATACCAGTGAGTTTTGGGGTATCACAGGTATGGGATACCGGTGGGTTTTGGGATATCACAGGTGTGGGGTACCAGTGGGTTT